>NC_091821.1:405105397-405405397 GCF_038994185.2 Dermacentor albipictus
AGTGGCTTGACTTGAAAATGCAGACACTGTCGGTCATATTGTGGACAGTCTACAAGCAGGTGCGCCACAACAGCGTCTCCAGTGACACATAAGGTTAGTGAGTGAGTGAGTGAGTGAGTGAGTGAGTGAGTGAGTGAGTGAGTGAGTGAGTGAGTGAGTGAGTGAGTGAGTGAGTGAGTGAGTGAGTGAGTGAGTGAGTGAGTGAGTGAGTGAGTGAGTGAGCGAGTGAGTGAGTGAGTGAGTGAGTGAGTGAGCGAGTGAGTGAGTGAGTGAATGAGTGAGTGAGTGAGTGAGTGAATGAGTGTGTGAGTGAGTGAGTGAGTGAGTGAGTGAGTGAGTGAGTGAGTGAGTGAGTGAGTGAGTGAGTGAGTGAGTGAGTGAGTGAGTGAGTGAGTGAGTGAGTGAGTGAGTGAGTGAGTGAGTGAGTGAGTGAGTGAGTGAGTGAGTGAGTGAGTGAGGAACTTTATTAGGTCCAGAGTAGACGCGATCGCGGGCACTCTGGACGGCCAGGGTTTGGTCGTTGAGTTCGGGGCTGCCCAAGAGCATAGCCCACCTATCCTCGCTGAAGGAGGAGCCAATGGCCTCATACTCGTACAACACATGACCCAATGTTGCCGTTAGTCCACAGGCAGGGCAGTCCGCATTGGGATACCTTTCGGGTTATATTGCATGAAGGACCGCAAGGTTAGGATACGCACGGGCTTGTAAAAGTCGAAGGGTCATCGCTTGCGCCCTGTATAAGGCGGGGTGCGGGAGGAGGAATACCCGTCTTGACAGGTAATATTATGTGGCGAACTCATTGAACGTGAGCAAGAGTTCCCCAAGGGTAAGGGGTAGCCGAACAGGTTGCAATAACGCTGACTGTGCTCGATGGTCGCAGAGATGTAATATATAGCAATCCCAAGGCGGCCATTAACACTTAGCAAACCGGGATGGCTCAAGCCCTCCGCATTCTCCAAAGTGTCAAAAGTATCTCTCCGCATTCTCTCACTTGGTTTCCCTCTCACTTAGGGTCGAATAAGGGCTCTCCGTATAACACTAATGAGGGCACGCACGAGGTCGCGCGAGGACTCACCGACCACGCCACTTCCGCTGACACAGAAGGTGCACTTGATTGAAAGTTGCTTTTTTTTATGTCGAGTAAAAAGCGAGGTGCTTAAGTCAGGTGCAGTCTTTGATTCTACACGGGTATTGAATGAACTGTCAGTCTACATGTCCACAAAACGCCGTAGTGCAGTGTCAAGTCGATGCAGCAATGAAGCCTTTATTTTCTCGTCGAACCACTTAGCTTCAGACAGTGTCCTAGTAAACTTGCGCAGAAGGTATTTGGCGTGAAATTAGACAAATTCGAGCATCACTGTGGCATTCCACGATTGAGCATCAGCCGTCAGCTAGTCGGCTACCTCGTTTACAGTTATTGAGTATCAGAATCGAAATCGGTTTTATTCAGATGATTAGAAAGATTACAAGATGTTAATACACAAAAGGAGGACCCGAAGTCAAAGGCTTCGGGACCTCCTTCTGTTATGACTGGACATTCATTGAAAAAAAAATTTTCTGGCCTCAATATGAAGCGATGGTCAGTGTGTTTGCTACCGATACGATAGCTAACAGAAATCGTCATAAAAACAGTGTATGGTCAATGGTTCCAATGAAAGCTTTGTTACCCACTTCTTGTTTACTTCGTTGTCAGCAATGCCTCTTGTGGCATGCATAATGTAAAATTGTTCTGCCGAGATGGCGCTTTTTGCGACAAGCGGCAGCTTGTACTTTTAGTGTGCATTGTGACCTAAAAGGCAGACGTGGAGCTTGTCGCTGTTGCAGATACATCAGTAAGTATAAATGTGATGCCCACTTCCAATCAACTCACGTGCAGGAGCGTCAGCAATTTTGGTTATAGCGGATTAGCTGTCGATTTTTTTTCAATTTTTGGATTTGTGAGATCCACAGAAAGCACGTTGAAATTACTAGGAGGAAAATTTATGTCCGGGCGAGGTGATTTACATTGCCGGAACACATTGAACTCGTGTTAGGATCGCGATGCGTCGCATATTCGCACAGATCGTTAAAGGAGGAAAGTCTGCAATAGATGATTATCGTGTTTTGTCGTTAATCTGATGCGTCATATCCCTTTTATGTGCGGCCAAAAGTAGTCAGTCACGGACGCGGAAAGATCAAGTTATTTGCCTTTGAAGATCAAGGGAAAGCAGCTGACGAGTTATCATGCGTGTCCGTACAGAATAAATCACTGGTGTACTCTATTTCCCCGTTTCTATCAGTCCTATATTTTAAGAAGTAACGCACTTGCTTTGCAGTCGTCACTTGGTAGCGCCCCGTCAAACCTGTGCCTGATTTCTAGTATTGCGGCGTGGCACAGAAGGCGTTGTGCCCCTTACGGTGGCAGTTGACAGCCTGCTCCTCCCTTTTCCTTTCCTGTTAATTGTATATATGTGTTCGAAACAAATAATAATAATATTAATAACAATAATAATAATAATCACAATAATAATGCACAGAATTCATGCCCTCCAACGAAATCAAGTGCATAGACTCTGGCCTTCTTTGTGAGCGGTTCTATGAAAACGACACGCGGTCACTTGTTGCGAAACTTTGCTTTAGCGTCAGCTACATGTGCAGCACTAGGGATCAGAGGATCTCAAAACAACAAATTATCACTCTAGCTGGCCTTATTTACATGTAGTCTTCCTTTTAAAATGACCCACCATTAAGAAGAAGTTTTAGCAAGAGGAAACTTCGATTTCCGAATTCAAAATAAATATAAAACCAGGAATCAGTTGACCAGACATTCGCTGAACTGCTTTGAAATAAATTTGTTGCACTTGAGGGGGAAATCTGATTCCTAATTACTCTAGGAAGCTGGATTTTGATTTAGGTGTTTCCATTTTTTCTTCAACAATTGCTGAAAATTGGCAAGTTTCAAAAAGGCAACCCAATAACTCTACACGCAAAATATATATCACAGTTCGGTAGACTGCATCCCAAGTAGAGAATTCTGAAGCGTGGTTTTACAGCTTACGCGATATTTGTTACAATGCTTAGAAGCGGTTTCCAATATCCGCTCCCAAAATATTAATGTATTCTAGAGCTGTGGAGAATACGTTACTCTTGTCTGCTTTAGATATAATATTGCGCCCAGTTTAAAGATTTGCAACGTTGTGTTTTTTTACTGAACTTAACAATAGTAAACTTACTACTTGAGGTACCGGGAAATATGCAATGGGATAAACGAGAATGTTTTCAGGGAAAGAGCAGTTTTTGCTCTTACATTTTTACGGAGCTAAGGCTATCTATTAAATAGAACGAACTTGTGCGTCAATTGGTCATACAAGCTAAAATCAAATGAATTTGTTCAGTTTTCATTTACTGCACATACAGCCATCTTGCCATTAAATTGCCTCTCTGCCAACTCCTACCTCTTTCAAATTTATGTTATAATTAAAGTGATTTATTGTTAACTTTTTTCAAATTATAAGACTTACTGCCTACGTTTGTATTATAGAAAGATTGGATCAAAAATGCACTTAGTATAACATTAGACATCGGGGTTGGCAGCGCAATTATATTAACCAGCTCTCGCTTGCTTTCGTGAAGAATTCTGAGCGAAATACGCTGTTCGTGACTGAAAAATTATCAGCCAATCGTTTCTAAGACAGAGAGAAGCACATGCTTCTATGATAGCCTGGAGCAATCGTTTCTTCGCTCTTTCACATTGCGAGTGTTTCTGGTTGTCGAGTGATGTCGGCGCGTCTGGAAATTGAAACGAAAATAAGCTCTTCAAGCCTAGAACAGAACCAAATATTTTTTTTTCTCTTCAACGTGGTTGTTATTTCGTTCGAAGCCGGTTTTCCAACATGGCATTCCAAACTGGAAAGAAATCTTACTACGCCAAGCAATGCTTAACTGCTACATAAGTTTATTTAGCGTAAGCGCTCCGACGTCCCTCCAGGGTTTCCCATAGTGTAAAAGAAGTATCACATTTTGCAAGGGTACTATACATCTCAAGGTTCTCGCTGTTTTTACATAGGATGTAAAGCCGGAATGTCTATTCAAGGTTAAATTTCAAGAACACCGAAAAAGACATGTAGGAATGGCAAATGGAGCTGAAAAAGAGGAGAAACCGTAAGTAATGACAAAGTAGAGACCACGTATGGGAAACTGCAGCATTGCGAAGCCTGGTCAGCTATGCGCGATATGTGCACCTGCGTAGAGCCGGTACTTGTGCTGGCACCTCAACAATATTCCTGTGAGATTATCCGGTTCGGAATACCGGGTGCGCCTTTCCTCCCGTGATTGCGACACCGAAGTTCTGCACGTTCATTGGAACAGAACAGCAAAGCGGTAAGGCCGCCTGGTTTTGCTACTATGGCGTGTGAGCGTGGCCTACTTTTTCCAGTCTTCCGCTTCATGTGAAGGAATGCACAAGCCAGACTATGGCGAGGGAATTTCCCCGCGCCATCGTCTAGACTCTTGTATTTAAACTCAAGCGTGACACTACATGCGTAATTGCTTATAGATGAACAAGCACTTAACCTGTACCCGACTACATAGGTTACTGCTTCTATAGTAAGCCATCTGAAGGAGCTTGTTCGCATAGGTCCCAAAGGCATAAAGATACGTAATATGAGCCCATATGCTACCAAAAACAGGTCTCAGTGAGTAGAGTTCATTTCCGAGACTCAGCTGTGGAGGCCTGAAGGTGGGCGGCCACCCTATTCCAGGTAGCCGTGGCCCTGTGCTGATAAACTATCCCTGTTGACCAGCCGTATAGTTGGTCCTCAGGTTTTCGGCTTGTCAGCTGCGCCTCCCACTGGTATTTTTTTGGAGCTTCGACAGGCGTTGTCCGCGGGGTCCTTTTGCATTCCCAGACCATGCGGTAAAGGGTGTTCAGTGTATTACACAATGGGCAGTCTCTTGTAAGTGTTGAGTGGTACATCGCGTGTGGTAGAGTGCCATGGAGGTAACTGCCCATCTGTAGTTGGCGTAGTGCGTTAAACTAATTTTGCCCTAAAATATAGCTGACGCGCCAGCAAGTACACCTATTACTTTTGTTGCATCATCGGCAGAAAGAGCACACTCATGTTTGAAAAGTTTCATAGCCATTGAACACTAAATAATTTTTATAGTGCAGAGACAAATAGAAAAGTCACAAGTCATTCAACTAACCTCAATTGACGGCATTGAGATATCATTTCAAGGTTGTATCGCTGGACAATTATTTATAGACGTCTGCACAACGTCTGCGACATAATCATCTGTGAGTGATTGCGTCATTATGATCTGCTGCCACCGCTTGCCTGCCTGTTGCAGTCGAAGAGTGCAATCAGACGCCTGGTCAACAGAAGCACGATAGCACCTGCAGGCTAGAGTATTACGTATAACGCAGCTTAATAATAACCACACGCAGTAATCATGACTACACGCACACTCAGGAATCACAGCTGTCGCGTATTTACATTAACCTCCATACGGAGCAGTGTTGTGAGGAGGACTATACGTGCACAATCCCATGCGCCCGCTTCCTACCCGTGCACTCGCCACAACTCCTCCTGTGCCGTGCCTGTATACGTCACAATACTCGACTGCTTCTTCTTTCTCATAATGTCGCTTTCATCGCTTCAGTTATCCCAATGAGGACATAGTTTCCTACATCGTCGAAGGCGAAATTTTGAACAGTATGGTGCTACAACATCAACCTTTTCAAGGACGTATAGGGTGTTTTGTTAATAATATATGCGGACTTCCTTTTCAAGAAAATGCTAAGAGCGTAGAGTGTGGCGTTTTCGCACAGGAGTTCCAAGACAAGGAGGACGCAATTTGCCCCTAATATCGTGAGTTTCAGAAGACACATAAAAGAAATTGTTATGAAAGTTCTTTGTTAGAATCTTGGGTGCAGTTGTCTATATATCAAACTTGGCAGCAATCACATGTATGTGTAATTCCATCTTTTGTAATCTTGACAATCGCGCACAATTACAGGTAGTCCAATCGAACAACAACGCCCAATCTAAGCAATGTTGAAAACGAGCTCGCCGCGAGCTCATGATAGGCTGCCACGCAATCGCAGAGACGAAACACCCCGTGACGAAAAGCACGATGGAATTTGAAATTGAACGTCGTCTCCAGACATAGGCGGTGCTGATACGGCACGTTTTTTTTTTTTTCAGCCAAGGATTTACAGCGACATTCTATCATTAAAGCTTCATCATGCACTTCGTCGTGGGGTGTTTCCGTCTGACGTAGCAACGGGGTGCCCACGGTTTCGATACTGCCTGTATTTTGCGCTTAGATGCTGACACGTAGCCCATTGGCACTGCGCTATACAGGTCGGGGGTGCTATCCCGGCCTCGGTGGCCGTATTTCTATGTGTGAGGTATGCACGAACGCTCGCCAACCGTGCATCGGGGGCAGATTAAAGAATCACAAAGGAACAAAACCATTCCAGAGTCTCGCACTAGGCGTGCCTCATAAACAGATTATGATTTTTGGCAAGTAATACCAAAAGATATAATTGTTTTATTGTTTCATTGAAATTTGATGAATATCTCAAATTATGTGTCATTTTAAATGTTAAGAAAGTGGCCGGGTATTTTTTTGTGACTGCCTCCAAATTTCGCATATGAGCAACTGGCCCCCGTGGGTCTAAAAAAAGGTGAGTCAACTAATTTTGCAGTTATTCCTCTAAAACTCCTATCATAACCGAAAAGTTATGTCCACCTCCTTTACAAACTGCCCTGCAATAAGGGCCCGTTAGCTACGTTCATGGCCTCTTTTTAAGGATTCGTACAGCATAAGAAAATATCGTGCATATTCCGCATTGCTACCAGAACCGGCTTACAAAAAAACCCTTGCGAGGGCATATATAGAGCAGTATTATCAAGATAAAATCAGCCATGCTCTTTACAGTTCATCCACGCGCAGCCCGCATGACGAGCTAGAATAAAACATTGATGACCGGCCTTGATTGTATAATGCTATAGCATAGACTTTGAAAGAGGGATCGTGTGTATTTTTAAAGCGAATAGCTTTCTTTGGTTCTTTCACCCGTTTAAGGGGTTTGCACTGGGAATTTAACCGCCCATACAAATTCTACCATAGAAATGTTATCATGCAAAGGGCGCGTTCTCTTGCACTACCCAGCTGCGGAACGCTAAAAGTAAATATATCACATTAAAACATTCCTAAATGTGAACGCAGTTCTCAACAACTTGTGGCTTCTAAATAACGCGCTTGCAAAGGTGGAATAATTGTTTCCTCAAATTTCATTAAATATTCGGAGTTGTTTTGTTTCCTTAGAGCCGCAGGTGTAAGCGAATAGTAATTGCGTGTCCTGGCACGACAGCTTTTGGAGGGTCTGAAGGTTTCGATGCAGTGGTAACGTCCTTGGATGGGAAAGCGTTCCTCGTCACCATTGTCTCTACGTGTGATGGCCGCTGGATAATGTTCCAGTGCTCTTAGAAATTGAACTGCTTGGTGGCAATGTTTTCTACTCAATTGCGCAATGAAACAACAAATGCTGCCTAAGTTCCCTCCCCTCACTGCCACAAGCATGCGCACTGAAGCACATCAGTCCTTTAAGTAAGCGAATAGCTTTCCAGAAACGTTAGGCTATTTGGTTACATTGACAATCATCGTCGAAGGTTTCTGCAATATGTTCCACCCTTGTGTGCATATATGCGCTACGACTAATCATAATGGCGAACACGTCCGAGCATCTAGAACACTTGCTGCCTTTCGGAATTTATCCTGCAATACAGTTTTTAATTTTCCCTAATAAGAGACGCGCAGTGAAGCAAGTGTGGCGTTCAATTACGAAACAATCTAGTCTTTATGCAGGTGCAGTACTCATCCGGATACAGTATAGAAAAAATTGAAAGGGTTTTATAGACACTCATTTTCCTAATATTCAGCGATCTAATGACGCATCCGTTATTACGAATATATATATTACATATTTATTATTAAGGAAACAGTATAATATAATGTTATGATTATATTATTATTGATTGATTATTGTATTACATTATACACACTGTAAGAAATACACCAAAAAATATCATTTATTGAAAATCTTTATGAACAATAATGTATCCTGTGGGCCCACAATGCGACACGTGCAACCACCCATCATGCATGTGAGACACTGTGTCTTTCTTCAGCTTTTTCTTTTTTCGTGGAATATTTTCTTCAATCGCAAGCTAAGTTTGCAATGCTTTTGCTGTATGACGCATTGCCGAAGCTTAGTGGCGAAGGTACTTGCATTACAAAGCAGCATTTGTCACCCACGTATTGTCCTTACTGACTTGATAAACGTGCTCTGCCAGGACATTGACATATTGCTTTAGACGAACTTTACTGACCAACAACGCAAAAATAAATTAAGGCACGCACTGACTTCGGATCCCTGGCGTGTTCTTTTAAAACAGCCACGTGCTCTGCCTTTCCAGTGCGGAAAACCACACATATTGCCATCGGTAATATTTCTATGGCAACATTTATATACCACCAGCTCTGCGGGGCGAAATTTCGCTTACATACCGATACCATCAGTAGATACTACAAACTTGAAGGATTGGCGTATTCGTCGGGTGTGGCGAATGAGAGAGTCCAAAGTCGCAAAGGATACACTCCTCAGCGTATTAGATAATTAATTATTTAGGTTATGTTTGGCATCTGAAAGCAACACCGGGCTTCGATTAACTCCGTAGTTGAGGGCTCCAAGTTAAATTTCGCGACCTGAATTTTTTTTTTCTATTCACTTAATGCTTGGTAGACTGGGATACTTGCATTCTACTACACTTGGAACGTGGGTGCCGCGACGAAGAGCCGGACCTACAGCCTGATGCTCTGTAGTAAAGCGCCATATCTACTGAGTCACATTGGTAACTCATATTAGCAACTTGCTGCAGTTTCCTTCTTCCTCGTCGGTTAACCTTGCTTCATGAAAAACCCTTATATTGTTTCCCCATTCGTGCTTGGCGCACACAAAGCTGAGTAGAATTCATGCGAAAGCTGAGTGAGTAGAATTCATGCGAAACTTCCGCCAGTATGCGTTATTTCAAGCTTGTAAAAACAAGGCAAAACATAGCGACAGCCCTAAGCCTAAGCTCCCCTTTTATCCCCGCCACATTCAAAGGTATTGTCATGGCCGCCATCGTGTGGCCGCCGGCGCTTCTATTGCTATACCAGCGGCCACGGCTACGCTCTCCAACTTTTTCATCGAGCTGCAGCTCACGGAGCCCAGGCAAGGGGAAAATGTGAGCGTGTTAGAAAATGATGCGGGAGAGGAAAAAGGAAGATCGAAGGAACTTCGCCAGGGAAATGGGTAGCGGATGGAGTGCAGAAAGAGACTGCGTTCAGATCTGCTGCGCGTTGTTGCGCTTTATTGTGTCTGCGCGTTTCTATTGCGACAGAAATTACATGGACACTCCACGCACATAACCTTCGTTGGCGTCGCCGACGATGTGATGTCCGGTATAAAGTCCAAGCATGATAACATCGTGGCCGCGCACAGTATGGTGTAGGGGTAAGGTGAGAAAGCTTGTGAGGGTGCGCCGAGGATGGTGGCTCGATCTCGCGAGCGCAAGCGTGGAAGGCCAGGAGGAAGCTTACCGTCTTCCATCGCGCTCAAGGCACTGGAGGGTGAGTAGAAGGGGGCGGGACCCTTCTACTTCGACGGCAGCTGCGTATGACGCGGCTGAGCGCGGCGGCGCGGGCTCTTTCTTGATAGCGATCAGTGATGGGAGCAGAGTCTAGATGCGCAGACGGCTGATAGTTTCGTGCACGCTCTGTCGTTGTCGCTTAGTTCGCGTTGACACGGAGACCTATTCGTTCGATGATGCTGCCGCTCTTACTCAAGCCAGCGTTTTGACAGCGAGTATGCGCGGTAATCGAGTGATATATGTTCATGTTTGCGTGTGCGCGCCTGGCACCATGCTTGGTAATTTATATACCAAGCATGGTACGCACTCACACGCATGCGTGTGCGTGCGTGCCTGTGTGTGTGTGTGTGTGTGTGTGTGTGTGTGTGTGTGTGTGTGTGTGTGTGTGTGTGCGTGCGTGTGTGCGTGCGTGCGTGTGCGTGTGTGTGTGCGTGTGTGTGTGTGTGTGTGTGTGTGTGTGTGTGTGTGTGTGTGTGTGTGTGTGTTATTCAGACATTATGCTTACAGCATGATGTTCAAATCCTGTCCCACGATAAACAGCGCCGCGTGAAGTGCTGACATCTCCTTCGCGCTTGGAGGCTGAGCAATTGCTGAGCAGAGCTGAGCAACAGCGACACAAGAAGTGTTTGTTTGAGCGGAGTGCACTCGCCTTGTTCACAAGGTTCCTGCGGCACCTGAGAAATGACGCTATAAGATAGTGGCTCTAAATAAAATAGACATTGTGACCGGCAAACTTGCTCGGGTGGTAATTCATTTTGTTGTGAACTATGCGACAGTGCGCGTCTTGCCTTCCCGCAGTGTGGGCCTGCGCAATGTGAGCCTGCCGTGTATATGTTGGATCTGCTCGGTTCACTTTCCGAACGGAAAGCTCGTGGAGTTTAACTCGTACACAAAATTGCGTTTCGTTAGGAAAGATAGGTAAGCAGAAAGGTTACGGGTATGCGTGTTCATTTCGTAACATGCTCAGCGATTTTTCCGTTACAGAAAGCAAACAAGATTGCATGGAACTTGATGGTGACATGTGTTTTTCATGCACACGAGTGAGCCGCATTCGGGTGCTCGTTGTTGTGTACTACGTGCGGATGGGGACGTGCCTAGGCGCGAAGCGTGACGAGCAAGAAGACCAGCGGGCTCCGGAACAGAGAATGCTTTATTCGGAAGAGCGCGTGCTTCTTATACACGCCGGCGGTTGCTTATCCGGTTCTGATAACATACACTGAACGACGCCTGTCGGCGCTATCACATTCCTTCCCCCACAAGTTAAGTTCCTTTGCAAAAGTCCTCCGACTCGTAACGAACACTTTGGTACCGCTGTCGTGAACTTCTACGTGGTATGGCAGGAGGCTCGGGTGACGTGGGCTGGACGGGTGTCTGGCATAGGCGCTGTGCTTGTGTGGGGTCGTGGGCTGAGCAGTTGCCTCATCCTCTGGATTTATTTGAAGATGCTCTCGCTGACCCATTGGCTGACGGTCTCCCTCCATGGGCTGGTCCCGCACGTGCACACCCGTCGTGCTCCTGGGCATACCCGCCGGGACTGTCTGGGGACCCGCGTACGGCAGGTGCTCTGAAATGGCTGGCTGGGATGACTGGCATGGGGTAGACGTATCTGCGTGCTGGGAATAACTGGCCAGACGCAGATGATCAACGTGAACGAAATGCACTTTGCTCATGGTGTCCACCAAGTACGTGAGAGGGCTAATCACCTTCACTATTCGGCCTTCAGTCCACGCTGTTTTCTCCCCTCTGACCCTTTTAACGTAGACGCGGTCCCCTTCCGTGAAAAAGCGCCATGGAGAACGACCTCGGTCGCGTTGAGCCTTGGACTTTTGTTGTCCCTTTAGCAAGTTTCTTGAAATGATGGCTTTAGCAGCGATAGCGTTGTACGCGGTGGCCTTTTTAGAAACAGTTCGGCTGGTGAGCGGCCCGTCACTGCGCATGGAGTTGTCCAATAGGCAAGCAAAAAATGGTCTAGGCGTTCTCGTAGCGTCCTGTGGCTGCCGGAAGCGCTATCATGGAGTAGTTGCTTACGCAAGGTTTTCTTTACTGTTTGCACACACTTCTCAGCTGCTGCATTAGACTGCGGGTGATAAGGTGGGCTGTACGTGTGACTCACTCCCCATGACTCGAGAAAATCATTGAACTCCCGTGCCGTAAACTGGGGGCCATTATTTGACACTAGCTGTTCCGGCAACCCGTATGCAGCAAAGAGGATACGAAGCCGTTCAGTGGTGTTCAAGGCCGTTGTCGACTTCATGTGAAATACATCAATCCACTTCGAATAAGAGTCAACACACAGCAAGAATGAAGCGCCTTCGCACTCGAAAAAATCAACGTGTACTCTTTGCCAGCAGCAAGCGGGAAATGGCCAGGGTTCCAAAGGGGCGCGGGGAGCGTTACTCTGCGTTGCTTGGCAGATTTTGCAACTTTTCACGACGGTTTCGATGGCTGCGTCAAGCCCAGGCCACCACACTAGGCCGTGAGCTAACATCTTCATTCGGACTATTCCAGGGTGCTCAGCATGCAGTAATGCCAACACATATTCTTGCAGTTTGCAAGAAAAAGGCGTCATTTGACCAATTGCTATTGCTCGAATGTTTTCGGGCTGCGTCCACTTCGCCTCTCTGTCACGCCACGTTACAAAACCGCGAAAATCCACGTTGTCAAAGTGACGTGTACGCCTTAAAGGCGCTATAATATGTCGAAAAAAGCTTAATTTTTTTGCTGCGTATCCGGAGATTGGCCCATTCCAAAAGGAATAGAAGAAGGCTGCCCGTCGATTACTCTGGCACTGGCTACTTGGAGTTGCGTGGGAGCATGGATTTATTTGCGTGAAATAAAACATTTTTCGTGGCAACATGACGTCGTCGAGACTTTTCGTCCAGTATACGACGTCGCTGTGCCAACTCTTTGTTGCTCAGACTCCGTCTTAGCGGCATTCTCAACCTTCCGTGGTACGCCGCCGTACTTTTCGACTACACAACGCAAGCTAAGAAAGGGGAAGCAGATGATTCGCAGATGCCGGCACCGCCCTCCTCATCTGGTTATCTACTTTCACTGTGCTGTCTCAGCTCTTTCGAAACTCGCTCCACTTGAGCGTGCTCCTCGCCTCTTGTCAGATAAATAGATAAGAAAAACTGCCGAATGTAGGCAATGCTATTCGCTTTGAAAGCAATAAAAAGACGTGACAACCTACAAACGAAAAGCGCGTTTTATTGAACTTTTCAGGCAACGCTGCGGATTACTGCCCGATGCCTGTGCCTGCGCTTGCGTATAATTGGACGCCAGCACATTGGGAGGAAAATTAGTCTCTTGAGATTTCTCTGAAGCGGTGAACGGCGAAAGCCTACTATTCCTTCTCTTATCATTCGCTTCTTTCTGTTTGCTCCTTCTCTTTCTCTTCGTTCTTTTAGTCATTACTGCTCACTACTAAACATATTAGTTACTTGTAATCAATTGTGGTCATTATTAGCCGTCGTTTGATATCTTGGTCATATCATAGTCATTAGTAGTCATTACGAGTCATTACTGGTCATTACTCAGCATTTTAGTCATCTCTAATGAATTATTGTCGTAACAAGTTGTTGCTAAACATATTCGTCATTTCGTAGTGATTACTAGTCATTACAAGTCGTTTCAGTCATTACAAGTCATTACTGCTTACTATAAAGCATATTTAGTCATTTGTGATCAATTGTGCTCATTACAAGCCGTCGTTAGACTTGTTGGTCATAGCATAGCCATCAGTAATCACTACAAGTCGTTTCAATCATTATTCATGAATACTTGTCATTACTAAGTATTTTTAGTCGTTTCTCATCAATTGTAGTCGTTAAATTTTGTCGTTAGACATACTGGTCATTTCGTAGTCATTAGTAGTGATTACAAGTCATTTCAGTCACTATTAGTCATTACTGGTCATTATTAAGCATTTTTAGTCATTCCTAATCGATTGTAGTCGTTATAATTCGTCGTTAGACATATTCATCATTTCATAGTTATTACTAGTCATTACAAAAACTTTCAGCCATAATTAGTAATTACTGCTCACTAGCAAACGTTTTTGTCATTTGTAATCAATTGTGGTCATTTCAAGCCGTCTCTAGACATATTGGTCATCTCGTAGTCATAAGTAGTCATTACAAGTCATTAGCAGTCATTTTAATCATTATTACTGATTACTAGACATTTCTAGTCATTTCTAATCAATTGTGGTCAGTACAAGCTATCGTTAGACACATTGGTCATTGCGGAACCATTGGTAGTCGTTACTAGTCATTACTAGTTATTATTAACCTCTACCAATCTCTATTATAATGTTATCATTTACTAACTGTCACTATCAATCATATTTTCATTCTTTAATCTGTCTTCATATGGCGTAATCACGCTTCGGCGGACACTCCGGCGGTCAGTTCTGCTGACACAAACTTCACCATGAGCCTAGAAAGGCTTTAGCCTTAAAAACAGGATGAAATAGCTTTGCGTTATAGTGCCCCATGACACAAGGTATTCTTTTAACACCATTTGTAGCTTTATTTCGTGCTTACTCTAACATGTAAGGAATAAAATTAAAAGAAATAGTACATTTTACGATCCCTCGCCATCCGTATTTTTCTGATAATACTATAAAATGTACACGTGACGTATGGTCATCGACACAAGCAGGTGCACCTGACTTCGGTGTCTCCCATTATGAGGTGGCTCCCGGCTCATCGAAAGAACTGGCTCCGACCGCGTTATTTTCGTTGCTCGTTATCTGCTAAAGATTAGTTAACATATACCATATCACTTGCCTCCCTTGCGACCCTCCGAATTACCACATACGAGATAGCAGCGCCCACGCTCCCTCCATAAGGCATTTTCCAACTATTACATACGTAGGTAAGTCTCCAATTACTTGAGAACAACGTACTTGGTCGTCACCATTTGCAAACGCTTGCGAGTGTATTGCAAACAAGCCTGCCTCCTGGTGAGCAACACTGAAAGCAGCCAAAACAGCGCTGAATGTTCTAAAAGGACCGGAAGCCGTAAATAGTGTTAACTTTTTTCACATCAAGACATTTAAATTCAGGCACGTTTTGACTATGCTTCTGTCCAACGGCATTGGCTCTTTTCTTGTTTATTAATAATTGCATACATCATCAATGCGCTGTACTAAATCTTTTTTCCTAACTAAACTAACTAAATTTAACTTTATTAATGCCCGTAGCGGGGCGCTGTCTCACAATTTTAAAAGTTACAGCAATCTGTACTATATATAGTAAAACATAGTAAAGATCAGTGAGGTTTGGTTTTCAAAACACACATTAGGGCGTTTTGTTGTTGTTAGTGTTACTTTTGCACAAGTGTGACATGCAGGGCCGTGAGAAATAGGCCAAGAATTGGGTGATTTACGCCAAATGAGTAAAAAATGTTTGGAAGATAAAAAGTGTCTTACTGTGAGAACAAGGTTTTCTTTTGTTCACATTGTTCGTAGTTAAAGGCTTATCGTACTAGAGTGAACCAAAATCTAAAGAACAACGAAATAAGGATACATTTACTTTTTTTTTAGGATGGCAGGCAGGGCAAGTGTCCAATAAACAGTTTCATCGTAGGGCAAAGATTTCGTTGGTGGCTGTACCCACGTATGGAAACCTTACAGATAAGCAGGACGGGAACATTAATATTTAAGGCTAAACTTGTTAGAGAGGAATGCGCCTATTTAAGTGAAAAAGAAAACCTATTCAAAGCCCTCTTATAACAAAGAAACGAAATCCGTGCGTCAAAGATCGCACAACAAATGGGAAATGAACCGAGAAGAAAGAAGACAAGGACGAAGAAGCGAGCGTGTTCAGGCTAGTCCAAAGCCTGGGTCATCGCAGGCTCTATTTCGGATCGCTCTGCCGTCTGCCGTGTGCACTGTTGTTTGCACTGTTCGCCTCGTTCCGTCCGCTCCTCTGCAGAGGTCCATCGACCGCTTCAGTGATGAAAGCAAAGCATGGCGGCAAAGAGTCCCCGGAGGAGTTTCTGACGGCCGAGACGGATGCACAGGAAAAGGGTATGACGACCATGATGACCATGAACATGTCGGCCCTGTACGCGGACCACAAGACAGCCGACCACACCGTGGCACTCAGTGAGGACCGCCGGGGTCGACAGCCAGGGGCCATCGTTACAGCGACTGTGCTCAGGACCGCACTTGTTGGCGTCTCGATCTACCAGTCCAAGGCGCTCAGGTGAGCGTGCTTCCGTTCCTGTCTGGAAGACATCCAGCAACCGTCGATATTTCAGTTATCGCTCATGGAGCCTGCTGTCTTCGAAAAGCTAAACCACTTGAGGGAGTATTTTCTTAAATCTTGCCTCCCGCGGAGCGACTGCTAGGCAAGATAAGTCATTGCAACACCATTTTTTTTTCATCTGTATCTAAGAAAAGGTTATCTCATTCATCGCTTTTATGGCGGGCATTAGTGATGAGACTCCGTTATTTAACATCGCTGTAGTGCCATGCGTGGTAGTGTGGTTCGTAACTCGCTAAACCGATCTTTCGTCAAGAGGTGATGAAGCTGCCGCGTCGCAGTGTACTGGTTTCACTCTAAAATCTTGCAAAAGCACGGCGTTACTATATAGGTAGCACTAATATATTGCACAGCAGATAACTAGTCTGACAATGACTCGAGATAAATGTTATCGAGCCGGCGTGATGACAAAAAAAAAAATTCGAACAAGGATGCTCTCTAAACACAGTAGCATTTATAACAATAAATTTGCAGAATTATCACATTACATGAGTAAGTGGCGCTTGTATCGTAAATGTCAACAAGGTTGTCGGAACCTTCATTAACTTGCTTATTTCAAGAGGTCTCAAGGTAGCATCAATCTTATACAAACTTGTAAGGGTAAACTTGTACTCGACTTCAAAGCGAGGCGTCTTGTTGTGCGTGATGTAACATGACACCAGTAGCAGCAGTTGCATATGGTTCGCTGTAGTCTATTTTATCTATTTGATGCAACTTTTGATGCAAACTTCTACAGCTTTCCGCCTGTATTATTGTCCTACATCTGTAATAACCGTCATTCTTTGGGCCATTTATCTTACTTCCCATGACAGTGTGTGTGTCCATGTTGTTTGTGGCATAGCATACGTACACAGTTCACGTGCAGCAACAATCATTCAATGGAAGCAAGTTTGGAAGATCAAATGCTGTTGCGCACAAGCGCCAGTCATGTTTTTTTTTTTTTCATATCTCGCGCGCTTTTTTTGGAGCCCGTAAAAATTGAAACCAGAACAGCCTTCTCTACGTAGAAGTAATTTGAGCGTTTCTCAGTAGGCTCTGCAACTTTTCCATTGAAAGGTTCACTTTTTAAGCTGCAACGCGAAGATAAATAAGTGCTTATATTTATTGGCCGCAAATCAAAGTAACAAATTTCGGCCCAAGGGTGAAGCAGTGACAGTGACAGCAAGGTTTAGTGTGGCGTTTCTATTCCTCTGACGGTGTTCTCGCTATGGTGGGTGCGACATTTTTGCGTGGCGCATCACGCAAAGCAATTCCTGCTGTGCACGAAGAACTGTGCCCAGGCAGCTACCAAGGGTCTTGCAACGCTGCCGTAATGCAAAGCGTCACCAGTGGCGTTGTATGCGTCATGTTTCGATTGTGCACGAGATCAGACCGACGGGAAACTCTTGTCGTTAGTCAGCGTCATGGGAAATAACGTTAACGTTACGTTTTCTAATCGTTCCGCTGAGAGTATTACATACACACCGCAGCTCGGCAGGAACACTATAGTCGGTGACATAAGAGGAAACGATTATGTGTTCGGCTGTACAACGCAAACGCGGTTTAAATAGATGCACCAGTCAATTAGATTTGATTCCTACCATAATTCCAAGTGGATGTGAGCGTTTAGTTTTTTGAATCGGCGCGGAAAAGGATGGCTCTTAGAAACGGCTGTTTTCTCCGCACAGATGTGCCACATGGTTTTATGATGAAGACTGAACGTATGAGCCAATTTTATGGCTGATCTTGATATCAGTCCTCAATAAAAGTGACATTTTAGCTTGAAACAATGACCTGTTATTTTCGGTAAGCCTATCATTCACATTGTCTAGCAAGGTCGTTAATCTACGAGCGGACGCAAGTTAGTTCGGCTCCCTTTTAGAGGTGAAGGTCGGGTGCAATGCGTTTTTGGGGCTGGAGCTTGTAATGCATTTTATGGTGTCTCTGACTAAAGTGACCTCATAACGCATGGGCGCAACGATCGTGCCAGCAGCGGAAATCACAATGTTGCCCAGGCTCCGCTACCCAGGCGACTGAGCAGCGTTGATGGTGCATCGACTTTCCTTCGTATTTTTTTTCTCAACTGAACACAATCCATCGCCGGTATAGCGTGAAACTATTCCAATCTGTTTTTATTCCAAATGGACCTTTAGCCCTCCCTGATAGGTCAAAATGGCTCGTGTTCAGCCCATATGGGCAGGCGCAACGCCCATATGGGCAAAGTCCGAGCCATTTTAACTTTTCAGAGAGGGTTAATGGTCCATTTGGAATAAAAACAAATTGCAATAGCTTTACGTAACACGGCCCCATATCTCTTAAGAATATTCGTAACACTCCGCGTGCGACTCGCGCATCTGCCGCAGAGCCGTCCCGCGCGAGAATGGTGTTGGCTTGGCAGTGTTTTTCTCTTCTTGACCGTCCATTTAACGACCTATTGCAATAGAACAGTACTGAACCCGTTGCATTCTCGTAGTGCGCACACGTATTTCCAAGGCTCGGCAAAAGTGAGCGGAAACGCCCTGCATATGGCACGTCCTCAAAAATCTTCTAGTAATAATCCTTGGGTTTTACGTGCCAAAACCACGAGGTGATACTTAGGCACACCATACAGTTGGGGACTGCAGATTAGTTTTGATCACCTTGAGTTCATTAACGTGCATCTAAATACAAGAAAACGAGCGTTTTCGCATTTCGTTTTCATCGAACATATGGAACGTCATCTGGGCTGCCGCTTGGGAGACACAAGATGTCGCATCATTCACTGACCTAACCATATGGATGACAGCGACGAGTGTCTAAGACTACCAATCGTTTATAATAGGCCAAGCAACCTCGCGCGTTATTCCGGACACTCTCCCATTCTGCCAGGTCCTCGATATCCTGTTTTATAAGACAACAGTAGGGATATCAACACTCTTTGAGCCTACACCGCACGCAAGGAGGCGAATTTGGTGAGGCCAAAATGTCCGAATAGGGCCATTATATTAGCTTTCTTCATTGACCGCTGGAATTCCCTCCACCACAGCTTGAAACGGTGGTAAAGGTAAACGCTCACCTAAATTATCCATCCCTCTGATCATCACTCACATCACATGCACCAAATGGAGCGACGAGCAAGTAGTGTGTTTTTCCTCATAAAGGTGTTGGTAGTTTCAATACGTTTAGCATGAACCACCTTGCGCATATATACGTCGCCTTGAAGAAGACAAGTCCACTTGTCGAAACGTTGGCTCCTGCATTCACCTTGTTCACGTTTTGCTCATCGTCTTGAATTTCCATCTCCCACATTCCCCGTCATTTCTCTTGCTCATATATATTTATTCAGAAATATTATAGATATCTTTCTTCGGTACGTTTCTATCGGTATGTTTCTAACTTCTTCCATAGGCCGATCCCGAAGATAGATCTAGTACCGGTAATACTGATGCCACCAGTGGTACCGCTGCCACCAGTGGTGTCAGTTGTAGTAGTGGCGGTTCCAGTTGCACTTGGGCTATAGGTACCCGTTGTACAACCTGCGGTACCGCTAGTACTACGGATAAGGGGAGTGTTCTCGCATTCTTCTTACATGAGAGTTAACGTTTTGAGACGCTGTCGTTCAGACGCTGCGTCCCTGGTCGATGACACGGACGTCGTTTGAGACGCTATAAGCTTCTCGAAATAAACTGTACGGTTTATACACGTTTTTTTTTTTAACGTGAAGGCATTAATGACGATGTGTCGCAGAAAATCTGCCATCGGCATCCCGCGTTCGTCATCGACTGTCGTTTTGAGAACGATCATTCCGAACCACGCATACCCAATCAATCAAACCTAACCACGTGGGCTCTCAGTGTGGCGTGAAGAAGTTACTAAACTAATTGAATTTCCCAAACAAAAATGCATAAGAAAAATCATAAAGTACGACTTACACAAAACTGGCTATGGTGTTGGGCTGCTGAACACGAGGTCGCGGGATCGAATCCCGGCCACGGCGGCCGCATTTCGATGGGGGCGAAATGCGAAAACACCCGTGTGCTTAGATTTAGTTGCATGTTAAAGAACCCCAGGTGGTCGAAATTTCCGGAGTCCCCCACTACGGCGTGCCTCATAATCAGAAAGTGGTTTTGGAACGTAAAACCTCATAATTTAATTTTTAATTTTTTGACTAATACGAAACTTACAGACATTATAGCGTCGGGCTGTAATTTCAATGGACGAGACAACATAATTTCGTTTTGCGGGAAATCCAAAACAAACACCTTTAAACACGATAGCGTTTTCCAGTTGCCCGTTCGAGGTCTGAGAGCGGCGCGGCCCCCTCGGTTCCTTGCACACCACTAAAAAAGAAGAACTACCAAGCTCGCATTCGTGCATAGCGTTCGCCGCCAACGTTTCCCGGTAGACTTTAAGGTTGCACAAGCTGCAGTTGTCGGAAAGCATGAGAAACACTCAGTGATCTTTGAATGCTATCGGGCTCCACTCTTAAAGGCAAAGCTTAAGCGTCCTCCAAATTTTCAACCCCAACTCTCTCAGAAGATATTGTCATTCATCGACATCAACTAGAGGTTGAGTCACGTTCCAACTTTTATTGGATAGATTTGTCACCTTCATGCTCCCAGTTCTGGATCACGTACCTGCAGTGGTGGCTGAGTGGCTATGGCGTTGTGCTACTGACCTCCAGGTGACGTTTTAGATTCCTGGGGTGCTGTGCAGTATACCTATTCCAATCTGGTTCTGTTGTATTAGTGCCACTAACACTGCACGATTGGTGAAAAATTTATTCGAGCCATCCCCACTTGGCTTGTCTCTCACGCGTCGTCACGAATACCATGAAAACATTCTATCTACAATGACGTGTATACACATACTGTACGTGATTAGGCCGAACAACATAAAAATATATCTTTTCGTGGTTCCACCTCTCCTTCGTCATAACTCCTCCCCTATTCTTTCAAATTTTTCGACCGGTGCCGAATTTGCCTATTTGTCACGCGGCGTCACAAAACCACATGAACTAACCATGTAAAAGGGACGTGTACGCACTAACGATACAATAATGTGCGTAGCAAAACTGAATAATTTTGGGAATGTCTCCAAGCTGCCCCGTCGCAGGTGAAATACAAGAAAGCTTGCGTCCAAACGCTCTCGAATTGGCTGCTTCCAGCTGCCTGACAGAATGGATTTGTCTGTACATAATAATAATTTCTGTTGGATGTATACCATCGTGAAGCCTTTTAGGCGCCTGTACGACGCCTGGTCTTTGTCATCTCGGCTCTGTCATCTTGTCTTCGCTGAAGATCCGATATAGCCCATTTTTAACCTTCCCCCGATATTCCGCCATCCACCGCAAGCTAAGCAAGGAGAAGCGGACCAATCGTAGAAGCTGGCACCACACTCCTCATATAGTTATCTACATTTCCTGCGCAAGCTCAGACCATTAGAACCCTCTGTACGTCTGCGTGCTCCTCGCCTCTTGTCAGCCAGTCAAAGACAGCTGTCAAGGAGGCCGTGTTATATGCTTTCGAAACAAACAAAAGTAACCTCGTTAAACGAGGATGCTGTTTGACCGGGGTGTTCAAATAACACTACGGGTCACCGCCCGATACTTGCGCTGGCGGTAACGTGAACGTGACATTAGCGTATTGGAATGACATCAGAGTGGAAAAAGATGCATATCCTATGCACTGTGGGAATCGATATAAGCGGGGAATTCCGTGCTGGATGCTTTGAGTGACGATAATTAGCGGGGATGTTGAAGGCTAAAGCTTCATTTCTTCAACTTTTAGTCTAACACGAGAGTGATGAGTTGATATAAAACGTTACCTTGCTGGCACCACTGCTGTTTGTCTGCGTAGTACACAGAACGCACAGGGAGACGTGTTTGCTTGCGCTATATTTCGCGATGCGCCATATTTCATAACCTCTGAGAGGGTTGAGCATATTCATTGCCTCAATGGCACATCGCATTGTGGCAGACGTATTAAACTTGAATCTGATTATAAGGCTGAACGTGCCAAAACCACAATTAGATTATGCAGCATGCCGTAGTGGCTGACTCGGGATTAATTTGACACCGCGATGTTCTTTATCGTGTCCCAAAATCGAAGTGCGCGTGCGTTTTCTATTTCGGCCCCGTCGAAATGCGGCTCACATTCAAATCCATGGCCTCTAGCAATGCCATAACCCAAAAGCTAACGCGGCGGGCGCAGAAGTGTTCATTTGACAGTCGACCGCTTCCGTAGTGTCACCTGGACCCTGCCGTGCGCTTTAACTAATGCGGCTCTGCATCCGCACGCCCCGCGTAGTTTATTCGCTTGACATATTTGCATGTCGTTTATTTTTCAGAAATAGCAGCAACATGCTGCAGCGCACCTTAAACTTAAGCTTATCCAATTTCCCCGCAATCGCCGTCGTATAGTAGTAGGGTTTGCTTGCCTTCTCACGGCACCTCCCCCCTACCCCGCTCCCTTGTATGGGAACTGCCTCTTCTCCTACCTCCTCCCTACAGTTCTATCCACGTACTCTCTGGACTCGCACCTTACTAGAAAGGGAAGCGCTGCAATTTCCGCAATGCTTCTGAGGGGAGTCACGGATAATTACAGCTGTCAACGGGCTAATTTGGCGACGGCCGGGGAGCTCCACAGGACATTGTGCACATTCGACGAGGTGAGGTGAAAACGAGGTTCTAGCATCGTCTTGCCTCTGACTCGCTTCTGTCCTTTATGCACATGGTTTGACCCCCCCCCCCCCCCGTCCCGACAGCAGCAGCCGTAGCAGCCACAGCAGTAGCAGCAGCAGTGGGAAAGTCGAAGGAAGAGGCGAAGAAACCTTCGCTTTAAATAGTTCTACTTTATATAGGGTACCTGGTCGGCGGCGGCGCACATAGATGGGGACGAGAAAAAAAAAGCGAACGTTCATAAAGGTTGCACGTTGTATCCATTGGCTCCGTCATTCTTCAACTTAAAGAGCACAAAGATGTATTGAAGAAAGAGTTGACACGATATTCTTTTTTTTTTTACGCTATACGAAAAAAAAAGCGTTTACTTGTATCAGCACAACGTTAGTCACGTTCACGGACTGTGAATGCGATTTTTTGTACACGCTGCTTCGAATTCCTACCTTTTTCCCGTTATCTATGTATTTTCGCTCTTACGATTATGGATGCGTGATTATTAACCTGCAGTGCATCTATATTATTTCGCTTACTTCCACTAAAGTTCAGCGTTGTGTTTCGTGGTCTCTCCTCTCTGTGTCGGGAGTGTGTTTTGCTCTGCTGTTCAAGTGCGCGCGTATTCTTCCTCATTGACTGCACACTTTCGGAACTTTGAGCCCATCATTAAAACATTTGATACCTGCTTCGCAGGCAGTGCGCGTCCATCTCACTCCTGTTCCTCCTCTTGCTGCTCCTGTGGCTGTTCACCTGGCTGGCGACGGGTAAGTCGGGAAAGACAACGACTGCCACCGCGAGTTCCGAGACGTCCATCGTCGCCTTCGACACCACGCATGTCCCGATAAGCAACGAGGCAATCGACATCACGCATGCCTCGACAAGCAACGAGGCAATCGACACCACGCATGCCGCGACAAGTCACGAGGCAACTAACGGGACGCTGCCGTTGGACGTCTTCGAGACACTGTCGCTGCTAAACGACATGACGGTGCCCAACCATGTGCTGGACATAGACTCATTCCCTGAATGACCATGGTACTGTGCGCGCCGGTGTCGGCAAGGGCCTGGTGCGATAACCTACGCTATCATCACCGGAAGACGTGTGCCTTCCATGTTATTAAAATAACTATTTCTGCAACTGATAACACTCGGGAAAGAGCCTTCAAGTGCCATTTTTGGGGCGCGAGAAATGAAGGTATAATAATTACCAAGCTGCGAAAAAAAAAAGAAGCGTGAACGTTCGTGTGCCTAAGTATATCGTGACACGGGAAACATGGTGGGCAGCGCCGTTATTTGAGGGCCTTAAGACCCCATCCGGAAGTCGTATAGGAGAGAGGTGAGAAGGATAACCATAGGAATAGTAGGGATGTAGTAAAAGAGATGTAACAGAGAAACATAACAGAAATGTTTACAATATCTTCATAGCGCCGTTCTACTGCTTGTCATTTCTGTTGTTCGTATCGTACGTGTCTGCATAAATATACGTAAAAGTCAATAGCACAATTGGGCAGAAAGCTCTGCACTTGTAACCAAGGAAAGCGAAGAGCTTAATAAGCAAACTAGGTCGCAAAAGATTTCATACAGTAGTAAGTACGTGTAACCACTTTTTCTGTAAGTGTGCAAGGCGTAGTAGCTTATGAAACATTGCTGCCCTCTAAGAAGCTGTTTAAGTACTGTTTAAAAGCGCCACTCGGCGACATTTAATTCTACAGGCTCATTTCGATGAGCTCTAGTTAGGGAAAATATTGGTTTTACTTTCTGAACCTGATGTACACGTGCTAAAATTGGAAGCACAGGGAAACTATGAGGTTGGGAGACTAGAGGGTTACTGTGTTCAAGTTTGCTATGTTAATGAAGCTCACCTAATGGCTACTAGTACAAATAAAGTAGACCCTTGGCAACCTTAAGTTGGTTCGGTGTTTAACTATTTGAGGAAGGCAGAAAATTGACGCTGGACTGAGTGCGATTATCTAGCTTTCGCACCTGGGGGCGGGAGGTAGGGCGTGAATGGTACTCGAAAGGAGGAGGAGTTATGGGGGAAACAGGAAAGGGGTAGACAATGCCTGAAATAATAGAGAGAAATTTGACAGATGGTTATATTAGCATTCTGTACATCAGATTTGTCACAGCCTCGTAGCGCGAAGGTCATCCTCTGCGCCTTTCTCACCGCCAAGTGCTGCCTTTTGGTGAGGGGTGCGGGGGACGGAAGAAAATGGCTGCATTAGCGGCATGGTTCCCCATGTTGTCGTGTTTTCAGACATGTTCTTGGCGCATCTCCTGAGCGGAGTGTGTATAGGTTGTTCGGCCCGGCGGCACGATCTCTGCAAAAGCAAAAGCTCTGCATGCAAGAGCTCTGCGATGTTAACGGAGACACAGAAAGGTTGTGTCTATGTGGAGTGCGTTCACTGGACAAGTTTCCGTGTGGCGCATGATAAACGACACTATAGGATTTTGATTTTAAATATCGAAAATGGACTCGCCATCCCAGCCCTCCGAAACTGGGCGTCCAACGAAGCTGTTGATAACCACCACTACAACTGCTTAGGAGAATAGCAATGCTTTAGAGTAATTGTAGTAAAGGGAATTTAGAGTAATGTTAGTTATGGAAGTAATGGTAATTTTGACAGCACGCCGCCGCTGGCCATACTGCCATTGCTTCTTCCCTTTGTCGTTCTTCATTTTCACGATGCTCCTCGGGAATCTTAACTATGCGTTGCCTACCCATACCGGTGCTGCGACAACAATGAAATCAGTCCCTAGGCTGGTTCTTTTATATATGAAATTCTATCTGCCGAAATATGAAATCCCAGTAAAGAGTAATCTTTACTGGGAAACATATGCGGGGAGCGCTACGGGCTTTGCATTGTTATCAGAAGCGCCTTATCTTCAATTATGTGGTTGTTATGCTGCTTTTCTGCTTGTTCTTTATTGAAACACATGCTTTTATGTTTGTTGTACGCGCGATTCCAAAGAATACATACACTCTTCGCTTCACTTTGCTAAGTGTTTGAAACCTGTTTCATGGGTGTTAGGCTGCTGAGCACGAGGTCGCGGCCCGGCCACGGCGGCCGCATTTCGATGGGGGCGAAATGCGAAAACACCCATGTACTTAGATTTAGGTGCACGTTAAAGAACCCCAGGTGGTCGAAATTGCCGGAGTCCTCCACTATGGCGTGCCTCATAATCAGAAAGTGGTCTTGGCACGTAAAATCCCAAAATTAAAAAAAAAACTGTTTCACCTCCGCCGCGGGCCGGCCCGGTATTGCACTACCTCCTGGAACGGCCCTCATTTTTGACCACGGACGGCGACACGAAAAATTACCCCAACCAAAGGCCAATTGCTTCGCTGTAAGATGCTTTGTGTCCAGCAAGCTTGATCGGATGCGTATTCGTTTTTGTGCGGTAAACTACACGATGGTGTGCGTCCAGCGAAAACACCATAGCAGTAACACCATAACAGTGCCTTTCGGCTTCGTTATTTTGAGTCTGTTCAGTTAAGTTTCCGAACGGAAAGCCCACGGATGTCAACCCGCACCAAGAACTGCGTTTTGGATATGAAAGAGAAGTAATCGGAAACGTTGGGGTGCACGTGTAGAGTTCGAAACGTGTGCAGTGATTGTTTCGTTACGGCAAATTAACAAGACCACATGGAACGGAACCGAGTTTTCTGCATTTTTCGTGCACATCACTGGGCTGCATTCCAGTACTTGTAACCGCGAAAAGAAAAAGCCGCATTTCACTAGCGCGCACAGGTACCCGGCTTATCTGACTTGGCTTGAAAATGGCACATTTGATTTCTTTTTCTTTCGTGGAGTGTGTGGTGCTTGAACTGCTATAATTGTCCGATACTTACGCTCATCTACACGAGAAGCATGTTCGGGCCTTTCTAACAGAGTCTGTATCCTCCTCACCGATGCCGTACATGCATAAGCAAGTTATTGTGGGTTCTATTTGACTGCCAAGGAGAAAACATTGCAAAGCATGTAACTGGCAGCACACAAGATATAAAAGGTATTGCTTTTATCTAATGCAGATGGCACTGGCCCACTAATAGGTTATGTTTGTTAAATATGTCCGTTGTTATTGTGAAATGATGCACACATTTGTTTCCTGTCGAACTCTTACGTAAACACGTAGAAGCTAGAGCGTTCCGAGCAACTGCGTCTAGCTTGCCAAATAAATTGGCAAGTGGAAATGACTTGCCAAATGGAAAATAAGTTTATTGCACTCATATTGATCGTGCTGTGCCAAAATCGCACGGCGATCAGTATGGCGAAGCAAGGTAAAAATGCAGCACGAGAACAATGGTGGTATAGTGCTTGGCACAAATAGGATACTCGCCATTGATAAGAAAGGGCACAAACTATAGCGTACCAGATGTCGTATAGACTCTAGGTAGTATCGTATAGTAAAAGACGTAAAAGCCGCCCGACTTTACAACTGCTCTAAAGCAGACGATTCTGCAGCTCCGTTTAAGCAGATGGTGAGGGCCGGTGCTCTCGCTAAATTATCTCCATAGTACATTTCTGTGATCTGCAATGTGATCGCAATAAATTAAATATAATTAACGGCATTCGAAGGTCACAAGACGGCTGCAGCGTCTTCGGAACCAGCCATCGCGGGCGACTGACAATAGCGACCGCGGTGTAACCCGCTGCCGCCCATGCCGTTCACGCAGTCCCTTCATCATCATCAACATCATAACAAAACATGGAGGCCACTTACAGGCGCCGAAAATTCTGGGCGGTATATATGTACAAAGTTTCTCACGGCGCCAGATGGTTTACCGCAGTTAAATTATTTGGCACTACAAACAATGTTTATGGCACAGCCCCAAACATCGTCACTGAATTCACTGTTCGTAGGGCAGCAGGTGTGCGAGACACGAATGTTCTAGAGAATAATGCGAGTGCATGCTAGTGGTGGCGCCTAGCCACAGGAGTCCCTCAGCCTGGTCAGTTAGCAGTCCGTTCGTGCGATAAAAGCTGGAGAGCTTTTCCCGTGCTGCCGCGTACGTGCTACATTTCAGCGGAAAGTGTTCAAATGTGTTTCAAACCCCTGAATAAGCGTTACTCTTACTTATCAACTGTGACTCGATTACGTATACAAACTGTGCTAACAAACTCAACAATGCGCTTTCATACACGGGTTCACCTGATAAATGGGGACATTTCCTTCTCCACCCACCGCAAATATACAAGGCAACATGCCAGCTCTCACATTTATAGCAAGTGGACTTTCATCTGCAATAGAAAGTACTAAGTGGTCTTCATTAGCTGCCATAGAGGACAATAACTCCAAACTACTCATCTCTACGCATCTCTCCAGACAGTACAGAACCGAGCCATAAGAATAATTACTTACAGCCCACGCTCTTCTGACGCCACTTCCCTACTACACGAGAATAACATTCTTACCATATCTTGACTCACTAAATACAACCTAGGTATTTTTTTCTACAGATTTGTGAATAATGAACTACCATCGATCCCATTTTCGCCTTCTAACCTGATGATTCATAGTACCACAAGATTTGCGTTGAATAACAATTTTCTTTTACCAAGAATCCGTACTAACTATGGTAAACAGACTGTAGAATTCTCTTCCATATCAATAGGGAACACGCTTCCTTTCACAATAAAAAACATAAGATCTTTATCACATTTTAAAAGAGAACTAAAAACGCATTTTTTATTGACAGATTAACGACAAGGATTACTGTAGTCGGTCATTGTTCGCTTTTTCTTCTCTTTTTTTTCCCTCTTTTTTTGTTGTTGTAAATAAACTGCTGGTATTTTGTTCGCGCACAATTTTGCTGCTACCATAAGTTATGCTAAACCTTGTTATTTTTTGTAATCAATCATGTATTTTGTTCTGTAACCGTGCTTTTCTTGTTGCTTATATAATTCCTTATTATATGCTGTTGTTGCCTTTAGATGTTGACTACAATAACTGTTCTTGTACAGGAGGTCCCGATACAGTCTTTGACTATGGGACCTCCTTCTGCATACTAAGTACTTGTAATTGTGACCCAACTTCTAATAATAAATTTTTGATTCTGATTCTGATTCTGAAACACGATGCATACATGTATGTCTGCGGCAATTCCGTGTTAATTATTTTCACAGTCGCTTTCCCTAGGAACGATGCCAGTTTAGTGGAAGATGAGGAATGTCCTTCCAGTTCAAAAATCAAGCAACAAAAGCTCTTCATTAAATTGCTAGCCCATCTCATCGACAAGTCTACTGAGCTTGTAATCTACTCTAGTATTGCGAACTTTCTACTCGCTAACAACTTTTTGCATATTTGGCAGCACGCGTTTCGCAAGAACTTGTCTTGCGATCACCAGCTTGCGCTCTTTCATCGGGACATTCATGTCAATGCACACCGCGTCGTACGAACAGACGTCATATTTTGCATTATGCGATATAATTTGACAAGATCTCTCATCAGTGTCTAATACACAACCTTTCTCATTCGTATCGGCGCCTTGTCATTCTAAGATGACCTGAGGAATTCTTAACTAAACGCTTAAGGCACGCCTAAGCAACAACCACAATTCTAACATTGCATATTATCTTGCCACATCCGCATGTTTTCCGATGACTGCATTATTCACCGCAGAGTCAATAAGAATCTATCCGAGTAGCTCTTCAAATTGAGCTTAAAAGCCCATAAGTAAGTAGGATAGTTGGCTGATGACGCTCTGCGTTAATGAATATAAACTCGTTTCATTTACCAGCCATCATCGCCCCTTCTCTTCCTGACGAAGTTGGTGACTTCTCCGCGGATTTAGTAAAGTCATTTAAATACTCATGTGTCAACGTGTCTATAGTGTCAACGTGTCAACATGCCCGAGCGGGAGTGGTACCGTTTGACAGAGTTCACTCTATCATAGCAGGTGTAATAAATGCGACTCGTAGCCGTGGTCATCAGGATTTATAAGGCCTTCAAGTGATCAACTTGTTGCAGAGTTTTCACGCTAGCTCGATTGTGGCGCCCCTACACTGTAAACGGAAATAACTCCGACGTGGGAGTATAACGCTTGTCCTCTAGCGACCCCCCGGTTCGGAGTTTATTATGCTCCGTATGATCGGAGTAGAATTTTTACTCCGTGCGAGCGGAATTTTCGCGTGGAATTATGGGAGGTATTTTTTCTATCTTTTCTTTCTTTTTTGCTTTGCAATGGACGGAGTTTTTTTTAGGTGCAATGGGAGTATAAAAAGAGGCAACGCGTCAGTTTGCGCGAACATCTTTATATACAGAGGCTGCTGGTCAAATTTCGAAATATGCACACGAGACCGCGTCAAATTCGACGAAACAAGTCAATGAAAGCACATAAATCCTGACATACATGAACATTTCAGAAACGCCCAATGCAGAAATTTGAAAGACATCACACGTACACGCGATACTCAAGAAGCAACGGTGCCAGTATATATAGCCACGATATTGTGTGCCTCGAAACCGCCTAGGGAGCAGCTGTGCTGTTTTCAGAATTACGACTCACATGCTCGTTAATACGAGATCTGCCTCTCTGAAATTAACAGAGTACCTTAATCAATACAAAACTGTTAATTCAGAATAGTGAGAGAAAAAAGTTAATGGCGTAAATTTTCACAATTAGCATGCCATTCTGAGTGCTAGAGCGACTTCGCACACTGCCGGCGTTCGCGGCCAAAAAGTAGTGCGTTAGTTACAGTAAGCAAGAAAAATGTAAGTGCGTCTGCTTCATAGCAAAATTAAATTTTCGCGATATAGTGGTAGCGTAGCAACAAATTATTACGTGTGAGCTTGACCCGCAGCAGCCGACGTAACACCGAAAAATGCGCAGTCATACATATTATACACCGCACTACTTGCTCCGCGTCCAAGCAATATCTCTCGGTTGTGAAAAGGAGCTACATAGCTGATCTGTCGAGTGAATGCTTAGACTCGGAGCGAGCAGGCATGCGTCTAAATCAGTGTCTCGGATAGAGCGTAATGTTAATGCAATATCGGAAGCAATGACGTGACCAAAACCTATATGCGCGATAACAATTCGATGCACATCGCTCAATAAGAAGCTTTATTTACAGTACGCATACTTATGTCCTACCGTTTTTCTTCGGGTGAAAATATCCGTTCGCAGATACATAAAAACAGTTGCTTGCACTCCGATCTTTCTCACTGGCAACACGGCACCGCAACGAACTTGGGGTACGCTATACATGTGCGACTAGCACGGACGTCGTCGCTCGAACAGTGGCTGCAGTTGCCATTGCTACGCGGTCCTTTCAAACATTACACCAGACGTTGTCAGCATGTACCCAAAAGGACATAAAAGTCGCATTTCACGTACTGAACAACACAAGCCAGGGTCACGCAGCACGAAAACACATTCAGAACCTGAGCCGACATCACGAGCCAGTGAGCAGCTTCGAGGTATACCTAAGCCTTTTTCCGCACTTGAAAACGTTGCTCTTGCATTCATCGTTGTCAGCAAAGTGATCAGAGCAAACGTACTTGAAGCTGAGAAACAGCGAGCTTCAGGCATGCCTATAACACTTTCTGGAAGTAAATACGGGAAACAAATTGACGAAACGCTGTCGCGGAACGACACTTCACAAATGTAAACAAACCGTCAGCCATGAGCACTGCTGACTCCACCGAATGCGCCCGGTCGCTGGCGAGGCGCACAGCCTCATGGGAAGCGCCACGTGACCAAGCTCTTTCGGCGGAGGGGAGTTTTTAAAACTCCCTGCCGGAGTTTCACGGGAGAACAAGATTTTTAAGCGGAGTAAAATCGCGTCATGTCGCCCTAATACTCCCGCAGCCAGCCAGCGGAGTGAAACGAGGGAATGGCGCTGTTTTGCTCCCATACATCGGAGTAAATACTTGAGGAGGGGAGGTTTTAGGGTACATCACCTGTTAAAAACTCCCAGGTGGGTTTATTTTCGTTTACAGTGTACGTTCGACACGTTTAGTCAAGAAATGTAGTGAAGAGACACGGGCGGCAAGACATAGGGATTCCAATTCGCACTCACCACGTTTTAGGACGACGTCCCTGATACAGAAGAGAGTGAACACGACTGCAAGATCAGCCCGTAGTGTACGCACTGGCTATATCAAAAGTTAAGAATGTAAGCTTTGTGATGCCTGAAGAAATGACACTTGCGCGTTTGGCTACGCCATTTATACGGCATTTTTGTGTGGAGCCCGTACACCCTCAGCAGCACGCGCCTGATCTTCCACATTTTAGAGCACAGTTGTTAGGCGTCCGTACGTGCGGGGAGCGGCACAGGTGGCATAGCAGAGCGAAGGAGCACAGTCAAAGACGAAAGCGAACGCAGAGCGCAGCGGGGGTTGAAAGACGCGAGGAGGAAAGCGGAGAAGAGGGTGAGCAGAACCATAAGGAGGAAAGCGGAGGAGGAGGGTTTGGCGAAAGGGTCAGAAGAGCGCAGTGCGGCGACGATAGGTAAGAGATGGCGCCAGAGTAGCGCGCGTCGCCTATGGGTTCTGTCGGTGGTTGGTGCTGTGAATCGCACCCACGCGCCTCCCCCCGCCCCCCTACAGGCGCTGGCTCCTGCAATCTCCAGATTAACGTGGCGGTCGCGCCGAACTTGGCTCCATTTGCAAGTGCCGCACGAGAGAGATTGTGCACACCAGTCAATTTATTGCGAAATCAAACCACCTGTAGAACAGCGCTCAAATTTCGCATTAAGAGTTGTAGCATGACGTCGCTTGTGGATACTTCTTGTATGAATCCAACCATGCTATCAGAGTAGAGCTATTTACTTTCCAAGTATCCGTTGAACCTGTTCTGTATGGCGTGCTCCGTGAGCTTGCCTACACAGGAGGTTAACGATATTGGCCTAAGGTTCTCTAGTTTGAGGTCATTGCCTGGTTTGGGGATGAGGACTATATTTTCTTTCTTCAACTCCCCGGGTATCTCCCCCCGCTTCCAACACTTTTGCATGAATGCCGTTAGTTGCTGGAGGGAGTTGTCATCGAGGTTTCTACGTATATTGTTGTTGACCCCATCAGGGCCAGCCACAGTTTTTCCTCTGAGCTTGTTTAAGGCAGCTTGGACCTCTCTTATGGGGATTGCTTGGTCTAGCTCCTCATGGTTTCCGCCGCTAAAGTCGGGGAATGTTTCGGTGTTTATTTCCCATATGTACCCCTCTTTTATCTGGTTCATCATATCCTCCTCCGACCCCTGGAAATTGTCTGTTAGTCTTTGCATTCTGCCCCTGGTCTCAGCCTTGGTGTTGTCTGGGTCCAGGAGGTGTCTCAATAGTTTCCAAGTTGTGACGAAGCTTAATTGCTCGTCTTGTCTATCACTCATATCGTTCCAGTGTTGTGTATTTAGTTTTTGGGCATGGCTGTTAATTTCCTTGTTGAAAGCTGCTATTCTCCTTCTCAGCTTACGGTTGCCCCTTTTTTGGAAGAGCTCGGTTTCTGCCTCTTTTTTCTTTTGCCAAAGTTGTCTCATGTGGCTATCAACGCAGTATTGTTCCTCGTCTAATTCTATTTCCTCCTCAGCCTCTTTGCACGCCTGCTTGATGCTATTGGTCCATTCAGCTACGTCAGTGATCTCCCCGCAACCCCCTCCGTTATCGCGGAAGGATTGCCAATTCATGTATTTTAGTGTATTGAACAAGTAATAGAAAGAAAGATTAGCGACTCGAGAGCCATAGTGGCACTGGACGTCAGCAAAACGTTTGACAATGTCAAACACCAAGCGATCCTGTCACACCTCAATCACCTAATAGGAAGGAAGCTATACAACTATCTCAAAATTTCCTCACAGTCCGAATGGTGAACATAGAAATTGGGGGCATAATAAGAGAAAACTTTAAGCTATAGGCAACAAGGGAACATGGCAGGGATCGGTGCTATCCCCTACCCTTTTTAGCATTGCAGTGATCGGTCTGCCAGAAAGAATCAGAAACCTAGAGGGCCTCTGCCACACTCTCTACGCTGACGACCTCACCCTTTTCGTAGACAGGGTCGGGAGCGATGGCCATATAGAAGACGCCCTACAAAGGGCAATCTGGGAAACCGAAAGCTACCTGAGACCCATAGTGCTAAAATGCCCGCAGGAAAAAGCGGTGATGCTAATCACAAGCAAGCATTAGGTCATTATCCACCTCATGGTCAACAACACTCAGGTCCCAAGGGTGGACAAAATCAGGATACTGGGTATGTGGATACATGAAAATGGAAGAAACACCGAAACGATAAAGAGACTAGAAGCCACGACCAACCAAACTTGCAGGTTTCTCAGGAGGATAGCAAATAAAAATGATGGGTTGAAGGAGGCGAACCTACTTAGGCTTGTCCACTCTTTCATCATTAGCCGAATCACCTACACTATCCCGTACTTGGCTGAGATAGCTAAACTACTAAAGCTAAAGCTGAGATAGACAAGGTAGACATTCTCACCAGGGAAGGTGTCAAAACTGCCCAAGGTTTACCACCGTGCTCATCAACCGAGATGATCCTGAACCTAGGAGTGTCAAACACCCTAGAGGAAATGTACGAGGCGAAATTCACGGCACAATATGTTAGACTAACTGGCAGCAAAACGGGCAGATCCATCCATAGGAAACTGGTTACCAGAGCCCAGAATCGCGAGAGGGGACAACCGCCATCCCCAGAGAAATTACCAACAAGTCAAGAATACCCAGAATACTACAGAATACTACAGAAAAAGCGTACCAGCTGCATATGAGCGATAGTCGTGTTTCCTTACAAGCAGTATTTTTCATCATTAAACATTGGTAATTTATTATGATGCTTTTGTTTGGTCACCTGCTTAATTATTGCTTGAATCTCTAACATGCGCCATCATCATCATCGTTATAATTATCATCATGATCATCCTGGCTACGTCCACTGCAGGGCAAAGACCTACCCCATACTTCTCCAACTACTCCGGTCATGTGCTAATTGTGACCATGTTGTCCCTGCAAACTGCTCAATCTCATCCGCCCGCCGAACTTTCTGCCACCCCCTGCTACACACCCCATCTCTTGGAATCCAGTCCGTAACCCTTAATGACCATCGGTTATCTTCCCTCCTCATTACATCTCTAACATGTCGTTTATAAATTTGTAGAGCACCTCAAATAACTTCAGACTCAACCTTTTTTTTTTCGTGCTAGAATTCGCCTGGCTGGTTTTGCCGAGCTAAAACAAAAGCTCACGAAATACAAGAAGAAGAACCACGTGATGGGGCACTTGTACGGTTGCTATAGTGCTGCGCTCAAGAGTACAACGGGTGCACAAGTGAGCCTTGCGTTATCTATAGCAGGTGTTAACCAAGCGTCTCAATGCGTTTGCTTGCCTGTGAGGAGTTCGTTGGATAATAATTGACAATTGTACATTAATGATTTCTCTTTTCCAACTCATAAGAAGCGCTTAGATGTCCTCAGATATTTTTCCTTTCGCTTTGTAGTGGCAAAAAATGGTGACTCGTTATTTTTTTCGGTGAAGGTATAGTTGGATATTTTGGTCACAGGCATTTGTGATTTGCGCCATGCCAATAGCTAAGTTTGAAGTAAATTAAGAACGACCACCTTGATTTCCCGCTGGTTTTAACGCGGACTGTAACGTTGTGCTACTATTGAAGTTATTCAACAAATTATATTTGCCTATTTGTGCCAATCGTACTACTTAGTGACTAAACTAAATGCCAGATAAAGTTGTCCTTATATAACATAAACTTCGGGTCAAATATGACATTCTACCAGTCAAATATGAAAAATTCATTAGGTGATTGAATAAATTCATTGATCACTGATTTAAAACTAATATATTTCTTCCAGTCACATCAAATCAAGGCAGTTAAAATGAAGCACGCTTCGATTGTGCAGCTCACTGACAACATGCACTGTTTCCTTGCTTATTCTTGATTACTTACATCACTCAAATCAAAAGCAGTGCGTTGTGAAAAATTTGAAAAAAAGAGGCCCATGCTTTAATTAATGCCGCAGCGGGGCCCTCTCTTAGAATTTTCAAGAGTACCATAGAGAGGTAACGTTTTACAAACATAGAGTTTCTCACTATAACAGTAGTTTCTCACTACTCACTCTCACTCTCTCACTCATAGAGTTTCTCACTATAATGTAGTGAGAAACTCTATGTTTACAAACTCACATAGCAACGTTATGTTGTTGTTATTTTTGTTACTGTTGCACATGGCAAATGGGCAGATCGTCGGAGATCAGTGAAGAATCAGGTTGTTGGCACAACTTGAGTAAAAACTATCTAGAGTATGAAATATGTCTTACTGAGAAAACGGTTTTTATCTACCCTGTTCATGGTGAAATATTTAACACACTGGAGTAAGCTGAAAATCTATAAAATAAGAGAAGTAATAATAAATCTAATTTTAGAGGAAGTTCAGATGATGTAAGTCTACAATAAACTATTTTAAAGCGCAGGCCAGACATTCTGGTGGCTCTACCCAAACGTGGTAACATCAAAGGAAAATAGGATGGCAACATTGATGTCAAGGGAAAGATTTGTTAGGAAGAAAGATGCCGTTAAGTATACGTATATTTGAAAAAGAAGTCATTGGAAATATCTGGCAAATGACGAAAAGTTGTTTAGAAAGACTCAACGTCAACAACAGGATGCATCGAAGCTCGTACAACAAATGGGAAGAGGATCGAGAAGAAAGAAGGCAAGGACGAAGAAGCGAGCGTGCTCAGGCTAGTCCGAAGCCTTGGTCATCGCAGCCTCCCTTTCGCATCGATCTGCTCTCTGCTGTGCGCATTGTTTTTTGCGCTGTTCGTCTCATTCCTTCCGCCTCTCGCCAGAAGTCCACCAACAGCTTAAGTCATGGAAACAACGAATAGCGGGAGCGCGTTCCAGTCTTCGGAGGTGTTTCTGACAGCCCAATCGGGTCTGCCCGAAGCCATGACTATGATGACCATGAACGTATCATCTATGTACTCGGAGCAAAAAACTGGCGAGCACACTTCGATATTCGAGGAAGCGCTTAAGGGCCAAAAACCAGGGAACTTCGTGATGGCGACCGTGCTGAGAATAGCACTTGTTGGCGTCTTGATCTACCAGTCCAAGGCGGTCAGGTGCGTATGCTTTCGTTCCTGACTTGAATCCACTGCGCCGCCGTGAATACAATCAGTTAGCGTTCGTAGACGCTGCTGCCTGCACCCGCCGTGGTTGCTCCTTGGCTTTGGTGTTACGCTGCTAAGCGCGAAGTTGCGGATCAAATCTCGGCCACACCGGCCGCATTTAAATGGGGCGAAATGCAAAAACACCTGTGTACTTAGATTAAGGTGCACATTAAAGAACCTAAGGTCGTCAAAATTAATACGGAGTCCCCCAGTACGATGTGTCTCAATCATATCGTGAATTAAGCACGTAAAACAGCATAATTTTATTAACTTCCTCCAAAAGCTAGGCAACTACTTGCAGCGATTTCTATACTTTTCCTATATATGCACTCGCATGGCGGGCACTAACAGACAAGAATCTGAGGCAGATGCACGCGTACCGGCAGAATGGCCCTCTTGTCTCATTCACTCCATGGCACATGTGTGTATGAGCATGCCGTCGATCGCGTTCTTTGCAGAAGAATTCAATTTTGTTTTATGTGAGGCTTTTAATTTCCTATTTTCGTTCTAGTTGTTTTGTTTTATCTCTAATATTAATTTTTATTCTCTGCTTCCCAGGCAGTGCGTGTGCCTCTCAATCCCGTTCCTGCTCTTGCTGCTCGTGTGGCTGCTCATCTGGCTGGCGATGCCCAAGGCGGAAAAGATGACGACTACCACCGCGAGTGCCGAAACGTCCATAGTCGCTTTCGACACCACGACGAAAAGCGACGACGAAAAGCGAGGCGGCCAAACGACGAAAAGCGAGGCGGCCAATGAGACGGCCCTGTTGGATGGTTTCGATGCGCTCTCTCTGCTAAGCGACATGACGGTGCCAAACCATGTTCTGGACATAGACTCATTCCCTGAATGACCGTGTCATTTTGAACGCTCGTATCGCGATGGCCTGGTGCAATAACGCATACTATTATAATCATCTGAAGACCTGTTCCTTCAACGTTATTATACCACAGTTCTTTCTGTGACTGGAAACACTCGGCAAAGAGCCTTCAGGTGCCATTTAGTGTGTGAATACAACCATGGTATAGTAATTTATAAGCTATGTAAATGAAAGTGCGAAAATGCGCGTGCCTGAAAGGGCTCCTAACAGAAACAGATAAATTTACAGGCGCATTTCAACGAGTTATAGTCGGGAAAACTATGTCGCACTTTTTTGTATCTGCACGTGTTGAAATTGCTAGCACAGGAAGAATACTACCTTGGGCAAATGGAAGATTACTGCGTTCATGATTGCGAGGATAAAGTAGCTCACTTATTGCATTCTCTAGTAAGGAAAATTTAGAACCTTGGTGAAATTCATTTTGGTTGTTTGTTAAAACACAGAAAAAAGGCAGAAAATTGCCATTTACTTGACCGTAACCTTCTGCCTAGAGAATCTGGCTCTTGAACGTTGACCAGATGTGGAGGGAGGAGGGCAGAATAATGTGATGAACAGGACGGGGGGAGATGAAAGCTGGTATAATAGAAAGGAAGCATTCTGCATCCAAGGTTCCAAGGAATGCAGAACCTTGGTGAAATTCATTTTGGTTGTTTGTTAAAACACAGAAAAAAGGCAGAAAATTGCCATTTACTTGACCGTAACCTTCTGCCTAGAGAATCTGGCTCTTGAACGTTGACCAGATGCGGAGGGAGGAGGGCAGAATAATGTGATGAACAGGACGGGGGGAGATGAAAGCTGGTATAATAGAAAGGAAGCCTTCTGCATCCAAGGTTCCAAGGAATGCATCCATCAAAGGATGCATTCTGCATCCAAGGTTCGAGACTGCGTCAGATTGTTTACCATAGATCACGTGTTTGGCGCTACACACACTGTTTGCTGCAAGTAAGCCGCATGCCATCACTGAAGTCGCTGTTCGTAGAGTAGTCGGATTGCGAGACTTGAATACCCTAGAAGGTCAGTCACGACGAGTACAAGTGTATGCCTTGTTGTTAAATCGGGGGACCCTGCGGTCACGAAGGTTCCATGGATGGTGCCGTGCCAGGTGCCGGGAGAAAGTAAGGTCCCGAGCGACGTCTAAGAAATGAGAAAATGTTTTATATTCAAATGTACATAACTGACTTTTGACAAACACGCCTTCAACTCTCGGAGCACAGTCTTATCGCCTGTCAGCTTTAGGTGATCGAAAAACAGATGAGACGGAACATAATTGCTTGTCCGTAAGACTCAGGTGACGCTGATTTAGTCCCCTTGAGTAAACGACGAAGCGTGAATAGCACCCGAGACACGTGCCCATCTGCCGGTGAAGCCTCCTTTGTTCCGTGAGATCACCAGACACAACAGCCCATAGCCGTAGGAGTGCCTCAGCGCTGTCGGCTAGCAGTCCATGCGCGCTATAGAAGCTTAATAGATTCTGCCGTGGTGCCACGTGCGCAATACACTGAAGCAGCGAGTATTCAAGTGTGTTTGCTGCACCACCATTTCCACGGGAGTCCAAGAAGGCTACATCAAGGCCTTGCATGGGTGCCTGCGTGCCTGCATCTACGCACATCATACACGCAGTCGCATAAGCCCAGCACTCTGCTGCCGAGAAACGCTCCATTCGTTTGATAGTGGGCAGCTGTCCCCGAGTGATGCGGAGATCATAAATGCTCTTTCTGTGTGAGCTTTGTTATATTCTACATTTCTTTGAATTTTTACTGTAACTGATCTGATTACAGTATAACTCGCCACCTTACAACTGCACAATTTTATATAATGGACAGTAATGCTTGATTTACATGGCCTTAGTCTGGCTCAGTACTTTTTTCAGCGGTTACCGCCCATGTATACACTACTGAAGATTCACTCAGAATCATATGTACTCAGCGTCGCACGAAGTCTTGGTTTCTCAAAAGCAATTGCAAACAAATGTGGCTCAGACTTGGACGCATTCAAGCTCACACAAGCTCGGATTCGCTTGGTTTCACACTGAGACTCATGCCCGCTTCTACTCACTTCGACTCACTGAGGCACCCACGCGAACGCATTTCTATACTCATTGATGTTCATACGCACTTCAACTAACCTGAATTCTTAGGCTTGGGACCACACCGCAGTAATTTTGCCCAGACCAAGTCAGGCTTGAACCCACTCAGACTCATTAAGACACATACTATTTAAAATGGGACTCAAGGAAGCTCCATGAGGCTAAACTCACTCTCACTCGTACTCACTGGCACTCACAGGGTTGCTTTGAGTCTGGCTTACGCTGAGTCGACTCATATGTCAGTTTGCCGATGTTACGGCGCAAACTCGTTTATAGTTGTCGCCGTCGTCATTTTTAAGCATTTCTTTTTCTTCGATCTAAACTTACACAATGCTTAGTTGATTATCAGTAGTCAAACAACGTATGCCGCGTTAAGTCAAGTTTTTGACATGGGAACTTTTCTTCGTCAGGGCAGCAATCTGCCGCGGTGCCGCATGCGGGCTAGATGGCGGCAGCTAGTGTTCAAGTGTTGCTGCCCTGACGAAGTCCCCCTTTCAAAGCATTAGCTTTGTTCGACATTTGATGTTCGATATTCTTCGTTCGACTACTACTCATTCTTGAAGTTTCCCTCTTACTTTGAACATGTGTCTCGTTTAGATCCCTATGCTGAATTGCAGGTTGAAGCACACTGGTTAAGGCCGACTTCTGATAAGGCCAAATGAAACAAGTTGGTGGGAAAACGGTTAGGTGAGGACCGACAGACAGACCTACCGGGAACTTGGTGAAGTTCCTGAGGATCACTAACCATCATCAAATGTTTTTGTAGATAAGAAAAAAACGCATCTTGTTTACCCGCTTACACGTAGGCGATTCCCATGACCTGGCGAATTTTATGTGTCTTTGCGTGCCTTGAAAACTTCTTCAAAGTGGTGGGGTATGCGCATGTAGTGGCGACGACCGCGATGGTGCTGGTGATGATGATAATGATCAACATGATGACTCTAGTCCTCTATTGGCCAAGATATCATAGCGAAAATTGTGATATCAGCCTTGGAAACTTAACGCATTGCCTACCGATGCGTTTCTAATATGATACGCTGGAGCGAATTCACTGTTGTGGGTAGTTCATCAAACGAGTTTCTGCTTAATTTATTATGTACTGATTACGTTTTCAACTCAAAAATCATTTCGTTGTGTCTTCTTTTTGCGAGTACTTTTCATGGCCTGAAAGCAGGAAATAATTGCGAGAACATTATATATTTAAATGGGGAGCTGTGCTTCAGCGTGTCAGAATTAAAGAAAATGGCACCCGCTGATGTGCACTGCTTAGATATAAATATTGGCCCCTGACTATTCCACAGGATAGACAGGAGTTACGTGCTTATATGAATTAACTAGATGAATTGTATTTCGAAGTGCAGAGCAATCAGTATATCGGCCGAGGAAAATGATGTTGTACGCATTGCAAATAAGTTGTTTTTAAGATTATATGGTCATTATTTCAAAATCTAGCTTGCTGCTGTCAAAATTAATGTCTTCAGAGGCGATCATTAAAGCCTGCGAATGTTTTTTCGACATCGCCAACGTGCTCGCGCCATCCTGGATTGCTGCCTGCAGCCTATCCAGGTAAAACATGATTTACCTTTCCCAATCACTCCGATGTTTGCATTTATAGCGACGATAAGGTGTCATTTCTAAATGCTCAGCATTACTTTGTCTAGCCAGAGCCATGGTCAGAGCAAGGTCACGCTCAAAGATGCAACGAATTACTCATAAAAATGTGGGCCAATCCTGGAGATAGTCAAACCCAAAACGCTTTTACCCCTGCATATGCTCCCGAAAGAAGTAGCGTTGCGCCTAACCTTTTGCTTTAGCCGTTCGCGCCGCTACTCTCCAAGCGCCATCGCGTGGTACCGACTTTTCGTTACCTTCAATGCCATCAACATCGCCATCCGCTCCTCCGTAACGCGCATGACATTGCATCAATGACATGTATCGTGACGAATAGCATGACGTTACGTGAATAACATGCATGCGTAACGTGTCATAACATAAATGACATTACGTGCGTAACATGAAATCATGAATTACATGCATGACACGTCATGGCATGCGTGCGTGAGATGCATCGCATCACCGGTCATGACAAAACCATGAAATGCATGTTTGGCATGACGAATGACTTGTCATGACATGACAAGCAAGACACTAATGACATGCACGCCTGGCATCACTTGCTTTATATGAATGACATGGAATGTCATTGCATGCACGAGCAGATATCTAGTAGCCCAAGCTAGCGACGCATGATATGATATGAATGGTGCGACATAACATGAGAAAAATGCATGTAGTGCCAAGCATGTCATTCATACAAATCAGGTAATCGCATACACGTTGTCATTATTGTTATAGTATACATGTCATGTCATACTCATTTCATAATTATACATGCGTATCATACGTGTACCTCATAACATGCCATGCATATCACAAACGAATTTAATACTTCTCATATAATGTTCTGCATGCTATGAATTATTGTCATGCATATCATTATTAAATTCAGTTCAAGGTGATATAGTTAATGAAACTACCACCACGGCACCACAAGGGTGCCACAGGATAAATGGATGGATGGATGTATGGATGGATGGATGGATGGATGGATGGATGGATGGATGGATGAAAGGAAGGATAGATAGATAGATAGATAGATAGATAGATAGATAGATAGATAGATAGATAGATAGATAGATAGATAGATAGATAGATAGATAGATAGATAGATAGATAGATAGATAGATAGATAGATAGATAGATAGATAGATAGATAGATAGATAGATAGATAGATAGATAGACAGACAGACAGACAGACAGACAGACAGACAGACAGACAGACAGACAGACAGACAGACAGACAGACAGACAGACAGACAGACAGACAGACAGACAGACAGACAGACAGACAGACAGACAGAGTCAACGTGCCTAAAGTAAGCAAAAACTGATGCTTCCCATTTCTAAAGGCAGGTGTGGTTTTACCGCCTAGTATTGCAGCAAAGTGGTGCAAGTATGCTCAACTTTGCTCCCTTTGAGAGCATATAGGCTGCCCCCGCTGAAGTTAGCATAGCTGCTGAAAGAAAAGGTTTAGAAAATATGGTAAAATATACCATTTTACTATACCTACCCTCTTCGGTCGTCAGACCACTGAAACTTAACACCGCAAGACTTATAACAGCTTTTGCACCGTGTTTTCTTAAATATGTCTTTTTTTTTCTTTAAACGGATTGACTAACGTATGCTGGCACACGCGGCATACAGGGGCATTTTGAAGAGCCACCACTGCGCGCTACCACGCGGCCTCTCGTCTTGGTTTCGTGTGCGCAAGGAAAGCGGACAGGTTAAGGTACGGAGCGCTCACATGAGCGCTAGGTGTCAAGAGAAACGGACGTACTCGAGAAGGCTTGCTCATTTTTCTTGCCTCCTAGGCGGCCACACCCAACGCAATTGCACTCTTCCAAAGAGAGGAAACTTCCCACGATCGTCTCGGGAGGTTTCAGTGCTTACCTCTTCAACAAGGCCAGCCAGTGGTTCCAGCTTTACACGGAGAAAGTGTTTGGCGTCACCCTAAACACTGCGAACAAAGTTCTGCTACACAACGTGGCAGTGTCAGCAACTACGTGCTCACCAGAGTTGTCGATCTAGCCACTTGGAAGTACGTGTCATACTTCAGTATGCATACGCCGCTATACTATTTGTACTGGGTAGCGTCAATAGCGGCTGAACAAGCCCAAAAGAAATTACTTAAATATAGCACTTAAGAAATAAAAACTCACCCACATATTTTCGTTGTCTATACCAATGAGAAATGCTTCACATGCCATAGATAATTATCAATCATGATCTCTGCCCTGTGGTTCCGGTGCTTGTTTTGTGCTTGTTCTTTATTCAAACGAATGTTGTTCTATATGTTGTATGCGTGATTGCGAAGAATGTGTGCACTTTTGTTTCAGTTTGCTGAGTGCTTGAAGCCTGCTTCACCTCCGACGCTGGTCGGCCCTCCATTGCACCATCTCCGGACAGGACCCACACTTTTGTCCACGGACATGGACACGGACAATGCCGACCAACGAAAGGCGAATGGTTTCGCTGTAAAATTCAGTTGAGGTATAAGACTGTCGAGCCCTTTAAGCGCGTATGCGTCATAACTCTGCCGACCCATTTTCACTGAGGATCCATTTCGGTGACACTTTTAACGGCCTGTTGCACGCCTTCGTGATCGTCTGCATGGCGTCGCGAGCCAAGCAAGGGAAAGTGGGCCAATTAGAGGCCCCGACATTACACTTATCGCCCGGTTATCTGCTTTCGCTTGGCTAGCCTGACCCCTTCCAAGCTCTCTCCACTTCTGTGTTCTCGCTGCGTTTTGTCAGTCGATTAGACAAGGAGAGCCTGTTGCACTAGGCAGTACCATTCGCTTTAAAACCAAGCAAAATAACACATCCTGTTAACAGACAGCGTTTGATTAGGCTGCTCAAGCAATGTTACGGATAATCGCCCATACTTGCGTGGGTAGGCATGTAAATTTAACGTCTAGAGATTAGAATAAAATCATCTAGAGAAAATGTTTACGTTATAGTGGCGCACGTCTAATTATTCCGTACGGCGTGTTTGCTTTTTACACATTGTTCATATATACAACGCTTCTTACGTGCAAAATGAAATAGAGAAGTCTGATAGAAGAATAGCGCTGCACTCGTGTTCTATGTATCGCGCTAGGCGTCAAGATAAACCTTTGTTAACTCACTCAGCTTAGCAACATCACGGAACACTTTTTTTTCATTCATTAGTACCATCTAGAATTGATGCCTTAATAAATGCAGTGGTCTTCAAATTCGTGTTATAAACGACATGAATGACTCCCACTTTCACCTAGACATGAAATTTATCACACAGGCAGGCTTGAGCACTGGTAAGGCCCGAACACATAAGCGGAAATATTCGCGGAAAAATTTGGAGAAGATGCAATTTAGAAATCACTTTTTTAAGCCATTTTTGTACTATGAAAAACAAGTTGCAGTGAATGTTTTTCTCACCGCACTCGGTCATCGCAAGGCCGGCGAGTACCTGGCCACTATTAAACCTTAACGTCATGTACTTTTGTGTTAGTTCACTGGTCTGTATGTCGCGGGCTGGTGCCACGCCAGTCGGCAAAGCATGGGGTTCCCATGATCTCGTATTCAAGAAAAAAAGAAATCTTGCCGCCTATTATGGAAACTGCCGTTTGTCGGCAGCTGGCGCACGCCAACCTGTGGACAACAACGTACGTTCCGGCAGTGTTGTCCGTATCAGTAAAGATCCTCCTTCAAAAGGTTGCTGTGCCCATTCTGATGCACTAGCGTGGAATGTATTGTCACACTGTTCACAGCATCAATCGAACTCTGTTGCGTACTGAGTGCGTTTGCACTTTTGGAAGCTGGACTTTCTCTTCATTTAATCTTTCCGTCCCCTTTTCCCTTTCCTCAGTGTAGAGTAGCCAACCGGGCCCAGTCCTGGTGAACCTGCCTAGCTTTCATTTATCATATGCTCTTTCTCTATAGGTTAATGTATGTGTCAAACCCTGCGACGGAGCTGCAAGTGTCATTTTTAAACAAAAAGCCACAGTATGCATAGAGCAAAAGGGGCCCTGTGGCGCCGCTTCTCTTTCCAGCTGTATTTTTTCCCCTGTGTTGCTCGCTTCTTTTGCCCCCAACTTTCTGTAAAGTGGTAACCGCTATAGCATTGTAGCCTCTCTTCGCCAACGCTGAAGTCATATGTGTGGGCCGACAGCCGATAGTATGAGCTGGGGAGAGCGACAAATGCGCTTATCCATTTCGTACTTTTTCTCCCGCCATGCGCTGCGAAGAACTTGTAGGGCTCTTTACGTGTAGCATTGCACTTCCTAGTGTCCACGCCTTGTTTTCCGTAGTCGGTGTTCATGAGGTAAATTGCAGTACCTATAACAGTCCCGATTTGAGTGAGTCAGCGTAACCAAGCTGCATACTCTGTTTTATTACAAGCGCTTGTTAGTGGGCTCTAATTTTAATTTCAAACAATAGCGCGAATATTTTTATTCGCTTATGATATGGTTTCAGCACACTCTGAAGAACAAGGAACGACGCGGGACTAAGGTAGAAGTGTAAAAAAAATGAGTAGCGCTTTTACTAGGTCGTTGAGTATCCCATTGTTGGAGTTAGTATTTCATCGTTCTTCTGAAAATATCTGGCTAATCAAGCCCATTTTGAACCTTCGAAGCTCTTAAGGAAAGGAGAGCGCTGTAGCTGCACATAGCATTTGTCAACGGCCTTAAATATCATTCTGGGACGCAGCACGCGATTAGATGTCTTCTATTTCTCCTAATTCGTAAAATATACCCAACCTATTGTAGTATGTTGGAGGGGTCAGCGTGTTGTTTGCCATGTAGTGTGGACTGGCATGATGGATTTAAGAAGGCCACCAAAGAAATAAAACATGAGATTACGGAGTTATCACATGAAGAGCCCATTCAGTTGGTTTATGCAATACTCACGAGACTAACTGAGCCTCACCCCGGCCCCTCAATTTGGCGCCGCAGGAAGTGTCGAAACCTACGTCAGTTTTCTGACGAAGAGTATCCGGACATAGAGCGTATGCCATCTCACAGGTCTTTCTCAGCTCGTTCTGCTAGAAAGATGGCTGATCTTTCTGTATAAAACATTATAATTGTACCGCACCGCTGTTAAATTATGTTAACTCAAAGAGAAACAATTACGTTGTTAATACTGGTCCTGAAATGGACTGACCAACACGAAATAGATACTTCACAAATTTCAGTGGGCGTCTAATATACACGACGCGTAACATGAAGCATAAGATTTTTCCTGAAACAAGTACACCACTTCGTTAACATATGTTAATTAATGTTCAAAGAAAATTCCTTTACTGCCCGGGTCACAAAAGCAACTTCAATTTCAATACGAATAATATTTATCTCAGTACACTCGCACTCGTCATTACACATATATCGGACTAGATAGGCTTCCCCCATAGCGTTATCCACCAGTTTGTAGGTGCAGATTTTATGCGTATGGCGCTCCTGTGTATATAGACAATTTTCATGCTTATAAACAGAGTTCCCAGAAGACTTCCGGTTAAGCCCTCAGGAGCAACACAAGTTGCAATAGCCTATAAACTTGTAGGACCCTCCAGCTGACACCAGTTTTGCTGCAGATTTGGAGTACTTGACAATTGAGTTATATTGTTAAGTATAAGAAAAAAGCCCGTACATGAGCTCGACGTGGGGCGTATGTTCCTTTATATCTGAAAACATCAAGAATATGTGCCTGCTGTATATTATGCGGCAAAGTACTTCTTTTTTTTTTGCCCAACTGTACTCTCGGAAATGGTCATGATCATGAATGGGATCATGAACGCTCTGCTACCACATCACAGATGGAAAGGGTCTATATTGTCTATGGGCGACATGACAAACAGGAAGTCGTCGCAAACCAACAATGCAAGTACACGCAAGTAAACTAGCCTACATGGAAATCGGCGGCTACCATCGAGAAAAATCCCGCTTTTTTGCAAGAGCACGAAACGCAAAAAAAAAACAAAGTTGATTCTTGCTAAGGTTATTCTTGAGCATAAAACCTTCATGAATCTCTTGCAAGCACTTCTCTTACCTTTTTAAAGCCTTGGAATCACCGAATGCAAAACTGCAGCTTGATGTAACCTTCGATGTTGTGCATATGTCATTCCACATGTAAGCACTGGCATGCGTAGCTAGCCTTGTGTTTGTGAAATAACTCTCGCACACCTTTGTTGGAACGGTTGTGTACTGGTACAGGGTGCAGCACTAGATCACATTTACTTGGGGCTATTTCTGCATTTCTATGAACATTTGGATGCACAGGTACGCGGCAGATGCACCATCTAACACAGACAATGTGTAAAATATTTGTACTCTTGCTTTTTTTTGCATTCAGAAGCTCAGCTGACTTATCAAAATATTAGTTACACTTAAGTGATCTTTCAACATATATATATATTCTATTAACGCAAACACTGAATGCAGAGAACCTCTAAAAGAAAAAAAAAGTATTATAAGCGTATTATAATATCCGTTCGATTGTTAGTTGTCAGCACGTTTAAGCATTTTACACAACTTGTAGCTTAGACGCTAACACATGAACAGGACAAAAAATGCCGGAAAATATAGGCATTCACTCCGACATTTCTGAGAACGCAAGAAGGAAATAATGAGATCGCATGCACCATTTCAGTAGTGTTCAGCCACAATTGTCGAGATATTATTTTCCATGACAAAGACGATATCGGCAACTTTGCCTATGTCTTAGGAAACAACACATTGAGTTAGTGAAGCCGATGCCTCTTAGTACTATCGTGACAAAATTAAGAACGACAGCAGGCGCTGTAGACTGAGAGAGGTACATGGACGACATCAGGCTAAACTTTCTAGGAACAAAATTTACTATCTACAAAGGGCTTCCCCTCTCACTATGTGCTCTAGCTTCTAATAAATTTTACAATAACAATAAGACAAAATATCCATCTCGCACATTACAGACCTCCCACATTCGACCACATTCACTTCAAGTGGGAAGGTTCGGCCCTTTCGTGTTGATATTTTCAAAGTGTAAGTTGCACCTACCTAATTTCAGCTTATTGTTGATACAACTTATCAGGACTTCATAAGTAAGCATTTCCTTGGACATAGAGAACCGTATGCAATAGGAACGAATTCGTGTATACAATTCTTCGCAATATATATATATATATATATATATATATATATATTAACAAGGCATGCCCAATCAGTACGGCATTGTTCTTTCCATTTCTTCGGCAGTGCAAACATGGAACACAACTAAAAAATTTTGATGGCGGTAAATGTAGGCTAGCTAACACTTATTAAAGGGGATTAAACTGGTCAACTGGTGGAACTGCTTGGTAATATGGTACCAAAGTTTGTTGCCCACCTCATTTAATCTACAAGTGCAGCAGTAGCAACTGGCTTTTATAAAAGCAATAACATAAAAATTAATAGTTGTGACAAGTAGAACTAATTGATTTGCCTACAAAATTGTAAGCGAACGCTTACAGCTATGGTAGCAATGAAATATGCCGTTCTGCATATTTTGCCCTGGCAACCCTCACTTTCACACATTTCAATATGAATGCTGCTTGCAATGACTTGTGTGTGGAGTGGACCATCAAAAGAACGTGGTAGCCCATACCATAGACCCTAAATAATGATATGTAACGAAATATTCGAATACAGAGCAACTGGTTTTGCATTTCTGTCATCGATTAACAAGGGGCCTCTAGCGCTCCCTTGTCGCCAACTATGGTTAGCGAAAAAAGTAACTAAATATCTTCACCAGCAAGGCACCTCATTTTCTGGTTGAAAGCAGCGTCTACGCAGCCGTACTAATTGAGAACTTGCTCGTGTCGTTACGGTGGCGACATATACAGTTTGGAAGACGGATGACTCACTGCCTTTTCCTATAACTTTGTCATATCTAGCCTAGAAACGAGCTGTTCATGGCATCACCTATTGCTGTACACAAAAAAAATTGAATTAGAATAGCAATGTCCACGGAGCGACAGGAAAATGAGGAGCGTTATTTTCGCGTCATTGCAAGCTCCCAGTTGACAGCAGCCGTGGCACGTAATTTACGCTTGTGCGTATACGCTGTGCTTCTGTGGTGCCCTCTTCTTTTTCTTGGCTTCAGCGAGAACAGTCGGCGGTGGAGTGACTGGCGGCAGCCTGGCGAGCAGCCTTCCGAGCGTCGAGTCCGGTTCAACCTTCTCCCAGTGGTGCATGTGGATGACCGCGTCGGCGGGGTACGAGGTCTCGGTGCCGGGTTCGTTGGTGCACACGAACACGTGCACGCCCGTGGCGTCAGCCAGGTAGTGCACCTGGCGGTACAGGCCCTTGGCGTCCATGTAGCCGTACGTGCCCATCCGCACGTTGTCGGCGTCCGTGATCTCCAGCCTGTAGATGCGCGTACCGTGCTCGTCCGTGTGGTCGTAGTTGACAGTGTACGGAACGTCCGCCTCCTTGGGGAACAGATTGAAAGCCCACATAAAACAACTGTACACGAAGTGCGAGCAACGTTTAGTGTAAACGCGTGAGCTAAACTCAACTTAACTTGGCCAGTACTTATACTAAGCGTTTGCCGCTCTGGCTGCAGCTAGCGTACTCGCGATCTGCGAAAACCGACACGCCATTCACGTCTTTATATACAGGTACGTATGCGGACTCCTTAGCCACACCATGGCTGCAACGTTTGTAGATCAAAGTCCGTAGTTTATGCTCTGTTTATTATGTTAAACTAATAATGAGACATACCATAAATATTTATATTTAGCTCCGGAAAAATTCCAAGCGAGCATTTCACACGCGCACTTCAGTTTAAAGTATGAACCCAAGGTATAGGACTGAAAAAATAATTATGAACACCCAAATAAGAATGGCTTAGTACTTATGCCTTTGCTCTGCGGCACATGAGGTAAATTTTAAGGCAAATTTTGAAATGCGTGAGTAAATTACAGGCTCTATTAAAATTCCGAACACCCCCCTTTCAGTCACGCAGTCTCCATAAGAATACACAATTTTGCTTTGAACATCTTGACCAATGGCTGAATGATGAATGCTAATATAACGCTGTACAACGTAAAAGCAACGTCTTAAGTCACTTTAGCTAGGAGAGTTAGGCAAAACAATGGTAATTTAGGAGGCAGTCTGCAAGGTCTATGCAATCATACTCAGACTATCTTGGTGTAACAGATTCTCAAGTTCTTTTTATGACATGTTCAATTTTATATAAGAAGTCAATATTCATATTAAATTATTGTTTGTAACGATGCCCACCAACCCGATGAGACGTTACAAAAACTGTTTTTTTTTCTGTTTTTTGCAAAGCCTGCACCTCGTTTTGAGAAAAACATATATTGAAGGGATGCAGGACACTAAGTAATAATTTGTCCCTGTAGGGGTTGCCGGTATTTATTAAACACTCACAAAGTTTTCCCATTGTGCACCGAAGAACAAAAATAGAAATAATTTCATATTTAGAGAGAGTTAGTGAAATGTTATGGCTTATGTACACTGGTAGTTTGATTTGTTTGCAGCGTTTATGAGGTCATGAAATTAATAGCCAAACGCTCGGTTCCTTCAAATGTTTGTGCGTAACATGCTGTACGAAGTTGGTGTTCCAGGTCTCAGTGAACGCAGGTAGCAAAGTTTTTTCTTGTATAGGGTTGAAATAATCAAAATATCATCGGTAATGTATTTTCTAAACTTGAACAGGATCGGTAAATTACAGTTTTTGTAGAAAAATACATACAGTCCTATCGCGGTAACGTTTAATTTTACCTTTATTTGCAACTAACCTATAACATAAAGATTACTTGGTAACTAAACCAACTTGATATTTGTATTTTTGCTAGTTTCCGTCACGGTTAGAGGTTACATGGGTCGAAGTACAGTATTTTGAATGTTACTGCAACGCCAAATGTCTCGTAACCTTTAGATTGTAACTTATAAAAAGAAAGCTGGTATTTGTGGCTCAGGAGACCTACTATCTGGATTGGAAATTTCCTGATTATTCTGGCGCATTTCGATCCTGATATGACATTTTGAGCCAGGACTAACGTGTGAAACATGGTGTGCGGTCGCCGGACGAAGGCAGGTTGGACTAAATTAAGTTGTTATTGGTGCCAGTCGCAATCTTTGTTTTCGCAATATATAAAAAAGTTTATATCTTGCACGAGCGCATGCTCAAGACAACCAGCAGCGATGCAGTGATCAATTTTATATACTGCATAAAAAAATTAAAAATGGGGTTTACGGGCCAAACCACTTTATAATTATGAGGCACGCCGTAGGGGGGGGGGGGGGTCTCCGGAAATTTCGACCACCTGGGGTTCATTAACGTGCACCTAAATGTAAGTACACGGGTGTTTTCGCATTTCGCCCCCATCGAAATGCGGCCGCCGTGGCCGGAATACGATCCCGCGACCTCGTGCTCAGCAGCCCAACACCATAGCCACTGAGCAACCACGGCGGGTATATACTGCATACGTGCCATTATAATGTAAAAGCAAGCCCCAGAAACATTAAACCGACATCGGAGGATATTGCGGCGAACGATGCTGTGGCATAAATTACAACTACGATTCAGCGTGGTGGAAAGCCTAAGGCTACCACTGCAGGCATGTTATGCCGTGGTATAAAGCCTGCCTGCAGAAAAACTAAACGCAGATGCATTATGGTGATTGAATGTACATTTGTACCCGATATCTTTTTTCATTTCTTTGAGCATCAACGCTTCCTTTAATCGCGTTTGTATATCTTCTCCTGAAACACGACAACTTTTGGTAGCAAGACGCACATTGAAGGGTGCGCGCGGGCGCTCGCTGGAATACTGTAAAAGCTCGACGACCGACAGAATAAAAGCGTCGAGCAGGCCCAATAACTATTCTGTAGCGGAGAAAAATGTTTTGTACCCTGCAACAGAATGTAATATGGCGCTGTATTTTTTTTTGCTTTTTTAACGTATAATGGGGGTGGTTTCTAAACTGCAGCAAATGTTGGGCTCCTTAGGAAACGCCAGACATGCACCACTTTCGCCTAGTCATTAACACGCGAGAAAGACGCCGCTACATTCACATGACAGCGGGCAACAGCCGCTCCAGTAATGTCTCGTACAGAGATGAACGGGCGCTCACGTTATGAGGCCACAATGGCGGCCGGCCAATTGAGCAGAGAGAAAATATACAAATACAAACGAACAGCAACATCTTTAAACTATGAATATTAGAATCTTGATATACTGTTATGTGACACTTTGGCGGAACTGTACCTAGGTTATCGCTTTTATTTACACTCTATAGATGGACGCCATAATCAAACGCGCTTCATCTTCAGTCAAACATGAGCGCAGTTATATCTCCTCTACGTTGTGTGGCTATCAATAAGCATGCCGGGAAGGGTATCGCCGATACGGTCTTTTTGTAACGGTCATGTCGCGCTTTGCTTCATCGCTTTAACCACGTTTTAACACTCTCCGATTTCATTGCGTGCGCTTACCAAGCGTGTTGTGTATCTGAGTCGCTCGTGACGCAGGGTACAGCTTCCAGAAATACTCCTGAAGGTGCGCGAGCCGCTGAAAAGAAGCATTGTCGCCGTGGAGCAGCGGCATGTTTGGCGCGCTGCGTGGCCGCTTCAAGGAACCGCATTGCCGATGGACAAGGGTAAAAGTTATTCGCTTTCGTGAGAGTGGTGAGCGTCGCTTATGTTGTGACTGCTGTAACGAATACCGAAGACAGCAATAAATGTGACCCAGGTAAGCAATGCTTCTTGTTCAATTATTTATTTGCTGGTGTGTGGGTGTCGTATATTTCCCTGTCAATTCGTGCTCATGCTTACGCTACTGAGTTTTATTGAAGCGCACTACTTGCTCGCTTCATAAACGCTTTTCTTTTAAATCTCCATGGTTCAATGTGTTGGTTATTCTTAAAGCTCTAGTATATGTTGCACTTTTGTACGTGCGCACAGCATTATACCTCATGCACGGAACTGGTGTTTTGTGCTGATGTGGTCATATGTTTACAAATGAATTGTAAACAATCCTTAATAAAAGAATAATAATTGCAGTAATTAAATTTGTAATCACTTGATATCGCGTTTTAACTGTTAAACTGTCACATTCTTCCAGTGTTGTTTTTTTGTACTGGAGTGGAGTACGAACGGACTTGCAAATTAATTTGCGTGATTAGTTTGAATTGACTAATATTTTTTTAGTATTTAACCCTGAAGTTTTATTGTTACCGAAATGTCCTTGATAGAGCATACTTAAATTTGGCGTGTTTAATTTTATGTTCTGTGGCAATATTTTATCTGTTTGTGGTTAATTTATGTCTCTTTCATTACATGTTGATAGCTGTTGGCAGTGAGACTTAAACTAGTAAATATAAGATTTTAAGATTACTATTCTGTACTTCATTCTCCACTGTCCAGCAAGGTGATCGGAGAATTAACAACTGACATACTGGCCGCAAACAGACATCATTGTGCTCTCAACAGGGCTGAGGTCCTCTTCCTTATGATAGTCTAAAACTTATATGTAACTGTATTAAGACATAACTGCATCATTCTTAGTGCTGCTGTAGCAATAAATGTATGCAGCCACGCAGCGCTGTGCTTGAAGTTTTTTTTCAATATTGCTTCATGGAGCAAACTTGAGCTCCCAAATTGTCCGCGTACAAACGAACATAGCATATATAGATGCTATTGGTGACCTGTTAGTGTCACATGGCCTTCTGTGATCCTGATACATTATCTCAGTAAAACACAGGCAAAAGCTTCTATCATACTTATGCCATAGCCTGTTTAACAAGATCAACGTACTTTAAAGTAGACTTTGAGAGTGAATACTTATGGTGCCGGCAATAGAAATGTATATAACAGCGTGATCAAACTCAGATGCCTTGATTTCCTATTTGCAATATGAGCATTTAATTTAAATACCTACAAATGTTAACTGGTGAGCTATACATTACTTGAGGTGATTTTTCATATTAGTGGTGGAGTGTCTGTGTTCACACATGTGCCGAAATTGAAGTGTGATGATCTTACTATAATAAAGGGGGGGGGGGGGGGCTACACATTAGTCAGTATGTTTGAAATATTCGTCTGGTATATTTGCTAAGATTTTAGTATTAGCTCACATGTATGCAAGCATTGCGTCTACTACTTGCATGAACATGTATAGACGTGTACTTTCAACATCTGTTCTTAATTTTGTTCTTGCTCAATTACAGCCTGAAAGGCTGCTTTTTTTCTCTCCCTGCCGCTTTCCCTATAGTACTGACTTGGAAGCGCTGCACATGGCTCTATGGTAGTCTTCTTCTTTCAGATGTTACCCATAATCAAAGAATTATAATTTTGCATTTTCGCATTTGCTACATTGCATTTGGAGTGTCCTTGGAACCGTATTCTTAATGTACAACAGGGTGTGTAACAATATTAGTGTGGTCTTCAAAGTTGATATTATAACAATTGTTCCATTTCTGTTGTAGTGCGTGTAACGTCATGGTGCAGTTCAAGTTTTCCTGGTTTTCTTGTTTGCTAACCGCAGTGCAAACATATATAAACAGTTAACAGCACTTCAGTGATGTTATGTATAGCTCATGGTGTATTATGATGTAAATGTTACTGCTTTTGAGAGATACTTATTCCTCAAATGCACAGAGAAAGTGCTTCCTCCAGTGCTTACATGGACATGTATAGAGATCTAATTTCAAAATTTGTTTTTAATGTTATCTTTGTTGAGTCGTAGGCTGAAAGATTTGCTTTTGGTCTTGATGCGAATTTACATTTATGTTGGCTTGGAAGCATGCATGACCTTATGGTCCAGTCTTCTTCTTTAGGTGTCAACTATAGCCGAAACTTTGTATATTTCTTGCATTTGCTACATTGCACTAGCAGCGCCCTTATTGTCCTGCTCTAAAGCTGCACAGGATGTGTAAAGCTTTTTTTTCTGTAGTATCCAAGGTGGATCTGAATACAAATGTCCAATTCATGCTTTAGTGCCTGCAATCTGATATACTTAAACTTTGCATTGTTCGCTTGATTCCTGACTGCAGTACAAACTTTTACATGGACAGTTAACACGGGTCTAATGATAACATGCATGGGTAAAACACCGTGATATGTTACAGGTGAATTCCTGTGATATTGTGGAAGGGATAGTATTTTTTTGAAGTTTCAAATCTAGTTATGTGCCTGCAAGGCCTGCTGTATTTGTGGCGTATCCTACGTTGTATTTTCAAATAAAGATATTGCATTCTATAGAACCTTATACTAGCTGTGGAACTGTCAATTTATACTCGAATTATTTATACAAGCCAACTGTGCCTTCTCCTCAGGCCTTCATATTCTGTTTTCAACTGTATTGTTGAGAACATTACCGCTACATATTTGCTCATATGTTGAGTGACGGGCAGCTTAATTTCGTCAGAAATCCGAAACGATACTAGTAGTAGCCTTTGCTGGCTGAAATACGAGTTAAGTGATTTAAGTGGAAGTAAGCTTTTGTTACCCCATTCAGCTGAGCGGTTCGTTTCGCAGAGAATTTTATATGGGCCCCGCTCTTTGCATGGACTGCCGAGCCGGGTGCGGCCTGACTACGGGGACGCACCACCTCTTGGGCTTTGTACCAGAAAGGCCAAATCCATGCAGGCTACACCTAGTCAGCTGTCGCCAAACGATAGAGGTGCGTCATTTCCTTCTTTCGCGTTTCTCTTTGCTTGCGCCTCTTCTTTCTTGTGCACTTCTTTCAGCGGCCGGATTAAGCAGACTACGACCGTGCGCGGAGAAATGTGAGCCCTCGCGAAGGATGCCACTCCGCCAGTCTTTTCTGTACACTGTCTCTTCACGCACTTGCGCTTCGAAATAGTTCCCCTGTCCACTTCGTGTGGTTTCCACAGCAAAGGGTGTCCCTATGTCTCTCAGCCTAAGCAAAAAAAAAAGTGCGTTTTGCTGGCAACTTAAAACTTACACAAGCCGTAGCATCTCCTCATGACTGCAAGGAGATCTAGTGAAAAAATGCTATCTACCCCTCAAAAATCACAACAAAAGTGAGTGCGGGAGAACAGGTCTTTACTTACGAATGGCATTGTAAGTGACAGACGCATACTCTTTTTGGGTACAGTTGTGTAGCTGTAAACCAATTATTGAAGGAAATTTTTGCTTTGCCCATGAACAACGTCAAGCGTTGAGACCCTTGACCCGGGCTTTTGCTGTTTTTCACTTCTTGCGTATGCATTTATGTTTACTGTGTGGATTGTTCCAAATGTATTATTCAGCATGCGAAAATTAAAGAAGAAAATCAGTCAGCTGAAATTCATCTTTTTTTTTCATTTTCGCAAGCAAAATGATACCTTATAGGAGCAATCCACCGAGTAAACACAAATGGATGTGCAAGAGCAGTGCGAGCCAAAGGTCGGAACACTTGACGTTGGCAAAGCGAAAATTTACCTAATTTATTGCTTAGCAGCTAGACAATTGTAACCCAAAAGAATACGAGTCTGTAACTTACAATATACTATTCGAAAGTAAAGAAATATTTGGGGGCTCCCGTGCTCACCTTTGTTGCGCCTTTTTGAGGAGTAGGTGGCACTTTATCCCTTCAAATCCTTGAGGTCGAACAGGAGATGTTGCGGAGCCCGTAAGGTCTAAGTTGCCTGCAAAACGCAATGTTCTTTTTTTATTTTGCTTAGGCTGAGAGGGACACAGGGACACCCTTTGGCCTGGAGATCGCATTAGGTGGACACGTGAAATATTTCGAAGCGCAAGCGCCTGTAAAAGCAGCGTCCGAAAAAGACTGGCTGAGGGGCATCGTCCGCGAGGGCTCACATTTCTCCACGCATGGTTGTAGGCTGCCTAATACGGCCGCACAAAGAAGCGCGTAAGACAGAAGAGGCGCAAGCCGAAAGAAGAGCGAAAGGAGCAAGAGACGCACCTCTGTTGCAAGGCGACAACTGCCTGGGCGGAGCATGCGCAGAGCAACGGGGCTTTTGTGGAACATACCGCAGAAAGAAGCCCGACAGAAACAAGAGCCGCGTCCCTGTTGCTGGGCGACACCGGCTCTACGGAGCATGCGCAGCGCGGTGTCCACCTGGGACCTCCAGCAAGCCGCTTTGTGTAAACATTCTCATGGTTCAACCAGTATACTGCAGAATGTAACCTCTATATTTAGGCAAAAGCGCTCAATACTGTAGCCTAAAGTACAGGTTAAAATGTTAAAGGTTATTGTAACGTCAAATCTAAGTGCCGCCTACTCCCTTTTAAGAGAAGTTAACTTTGTAAAGGCTGATCTTTCACTTACAAATTAAAGGCGCCCAAATTTGTGATAATATACTCCTTTAATAAACGTTACCGTGCTAAAATTGTATGCAAGCATGTCTGAGCGTTAAAATATTATTTTACACTCTGCGCAGTGTGCCCAATATTCTGAAAGAATTGAAGGTGTCAAAAATTGATGTTTTATTTAAGTAGAAGGTACCTTATATGGGACTATCTCATCCATGTTAGTAATGATATTGCCGGCTTTGTCTCTTAACGCATAGGTCTGATTCTGACCAATTCCTAGTTTCTTCTTCACTGTTCTTAGGCTTCCGCCGTTCCTGAGGGCATGTTCAATTCTATCCATATTATACTTCCTTATGTCAGCTGTCTTACGCTTGTTGATTAACTTCGAAAGTTCTGCCAGTTCTATTCTAGCTGTAGGGTTAGAGGCTTTCATACATTGGCGTTTCTTGATCAGATCTTTCGTCTCCTGCGATAGTTTACTGGTATCCTGCCTAACGGAATTACCACCGACTTCCATTGCACACTCCTTAATGATGCCCACAAGATTGTCGTTCATTGCTGAGGAGTTCTATAGAGATTTATACAGTACCAGTGGCCCCCACAGCGATAATGGAAAAGAAAATAGTCTAGAGGAATTCGAAATCCCACGGATAACGCCGGAAGAAGCAAAGAAAGCCTTAGGAGATATGCAAATGGGGAAAGCAGCTGGGGAGGATCAGGTAACAGCAGATTTGTTGAAGGATGGCGGGCAGATTGTTCTAGAGAAACTGGCCACCATGTATACGCAATGCCTTATGACGTCGAGCGTACCGGACTCTTGGAACAATGCTAATATAATCCTAATCCATAAGAAAGGGGACGCCAAATACTTGAAAAATTATAGACCGATAAGCTTACTGTCCGTTGCCTTCAAACTATTTACTAAGGTAATCGCAAATACAATCAGGAACACCTTAGACTTCTGTCAAGCAAAGGACCAGGCAGGATTCCGTAAAGGCTACTAAACAATAGATCATATTCACACTATCAATCAGGTGATAGAGAAATGTGCGGAATATAACCAACCCTTATATATAGCTTTCATTGATTACGAGAAAGCGTTTGATTCTGTCGAAACCTCAGCAGTCATGGAGGCATTACGGAACCAGGGTGTAGATGAGCCGTATGTAAAAATACTGGAAGATATCTATAGCGGCTCCACAGCCAGCGTAGTCCTCCACAAAGAAAGCAACAAAATCCCAGTAAAGAAAGGCGTCAGACAGGGAGATACGATCTCTCCAATGCTATTCACAGCTTGTTTACAGGAGGTATTCAGAGACCTGGATTGGGAAGAATTGGGAATAAAAGTTAATGGAGAATACCTTAGTAACTTGCGATTCACTGATGATATTGCGTTGCTTAGTAACTCAGGGGACCAACTGCAATGCATGCTCAATGACCTGGAGAGGCAAAGCAGAAGAGTGGGTCTAAAAATTAATCTGCAGAAAACTAAAGTAATGTTTAACAGTCTCGGAAGAGAACAGCAATTTACGATAGGTAGCGAGGCACTGGAAGTGGTAAGGCAATACATCTACTTAGGGCAGATAGTGACGGCGGATCCGGATCATGAGACGGAAATAATCAGAAGAATAAGAATGGGCTGGGTTGCGTTTGGCAGGCATTCTCAGATCATGAACAGCAGGTTGCCATTATCCTTCAAGAGAAAAGTCTATAATAGCTGTGTCTTACCAGTACTCACCTACGGGGCAGAAACCTGGAGGCTTACGAAGAGGGTTCTACTCAAATTGAGGACGACGCAACGAGCTATGGAAAGAAGAATGATAGGTGTAACGTTAAGGGATAAGAAAAGAGCGGATTGGCTGAGGGAACAAACGCGAGTTAATGACATCTTAGTTGAAATCAAGAAAAAGAAATGGGCATGGGCAGGACATGTAATGAGGAGGGAAGATAACCGATGGTCATTAAGGGTTACGGACTGGATTCCAAGGGAAGGGAAGCGTAGCAGGGGGCGACGGAAAGTTAGGTGGGCGGATGAGATTAAGAAGTTTGCAGGGGCGGCATGGCCACAATTAGTACATGACCGGGGTTGTTGGAGAAATATGGGAGAGGCCTTTGCCCTGCAGTGGGCGTAACCAGGCTGATGATGATGATGACCTTATATGGAATGGTAAAGTAAATTTTAAACTGCGTCAGATGATTACGGGGCTTGCAGAAATTATTAGTCAGATAAATGTTATAAAGTGTTATTCATACGCTGTCTGTAATTTTTTCGAGCGTACTAGAATAACTGTACTTGACAACGAGTTCACATTCGCAGAAACTAGGGACAATGCTAGGGAAAATGTGTGGAGATTGTATAACGTGTTTCGCTTGATTGTGAGCATTTCATATAAGTGCTTGGCACTTGTTTTTCACAATTTTTCTGACTATCACAATGCGCCCAGCCTCAGGTGTATCCGTTTAACTGAACGAAGTACGTTGTTTATATTTAAAATAAATGGTCACATTCTGCCTTATGTAGAGGCGAAGTTCCATGTGCGCAGGCTAATTATGGCCTGTGGAATAAGTCACGTATGCAAAAGGTTAGGAGTGCGATATGTGTGCTTTACGAACATCGAAAAATTTAGTTCACTGTCTTTCGAAAACTATGACCGCCACCGAGGTAGGACTTGATCGAAAGAGGGGAAAATTATCGCGGATGTGCGTGAAATTAAATGTGTGTGACCAAGTTTTAGCCATTGTAAAAACATTCCTTTACCAAGTGCTTGAAGGCGTTATACAGTCGTATTGAGCATTATGTCCCAGCGTCCGCAAATAACTCTACATAACACTGAGTTCGCTTTTGGTAAAAAATAGGAGGAGGTAGGAGTGGTAAGGGGGCATGTTAAGTTTAATGAGCGGCAAATGTTAGCATTCAGGCTAAATTATGAACTTTGAAATTATTAGCTTATCACTCGTTTTCTCTTTACTTTTTGTGCGCTGAGGTGCCCGTTTCTTAAAACGGGCTCCTCAACGTAACTCCTTGATCCAAGCAAGTCATTGTAGTCATATTTCGTGTACTTAAATTGACGGCATGTTATCGATGATGTGTAGGTGATGTTTGAAGTGTATGGGTTAATTACAATCTTTGCAGTCAATTAAGTATTCAAGCACTTCAGAGTGCAAGTATGTTTCACAATTGGTGTAGAATTTAGTATGCTGTACTGGGCAATCACCTTCTCAACTTTTACTCCGCTATCAACTTCTTTGTATTTAACACATTCTTTAAGCAGCGCAAACACCGCCTATACACATCGGCCTCCTCAGGTGGCCAGTATAAAAATCAGACCGACTGTATACTAAGCAATTAACAGATAGAAAACCTCAGTAATTCAGTGTAAAACACTACCTGGTACTAATTATTTGTCAGATCCTCAACTATACACTAATCGCAGAAATACTTGTTAGACTACGAACGATTAAAAATACAGCTATACGTACTCGTTACAAGCTTGATTATTTTCTTCTTAATGTTGTGCAGCTGAATGCAGCTTAATGCAATGCAGCAGAACTTAAAATTGGGATCTCATTGACCAGGTAGCACTCGAGCTCTGGAACGATGCCAAAAAAAAAATACCGAAGAAGCCGATAAAAGAGAGAAAAATAGCGGTGTTGCCAGAGAAAGCAGTTACCATATCACAAGAAAAGAAGTTGGCCAAAGCAAAGGGTGTCACCGCATACACAAGAAAACTAACTGCCAAGTTTTGAAAACGGACAAGAATAAACGAGGAAGACTGATTAAGGGCACAGGCTAAGCAAATACAGAAATGCAATTGGAAGGGAAGAACTAGACACCTCTTCAACAAAGTTAAGAAATCACAGGTGTTTTTAACCTAAACCAATGCAGCCCTTAACACGCAGGGACAGCATCTAATGATGACACAAGACATAAAGAAAAGATAGATGGAATACACAGAAAATCTATTTGAGAAAAGAATGATGGAGGAAGAGTGTTGCGTAGATATTGTATATGAGCTAGAACCAATAACCTTAGAAGACGAAGTTAGACAGGCTTTACAGCGGTTACCTGCCTAGGAAGTATGTGGTCCAAACAACAAGCCGTATTGAAATCGTTAAGGAGACCTTACCAGAATCAACAGAAGTGATCACTAAATTATGTCACTGAATATTGAAGACAGCAGAATGGCTAATAGGCTGGAAGCGGTTTATTTTTATTCCACTGCATAAATGAAGGAGATGCCGGAGAATGTTAAATGTGTAGAACCATTGCGTTAATATCTCACATAAGTAAATTACTATTCAAAATACAGCAGGAAAGGTAAGAGCCATGCACACAAAGAGACATGGTGATGAAGATAGTTTCTGAGAGCCACTGATGAAGATCGTTTTCGACATGATGTTTTGTATGTTCCATGCGTGATTCCAACAAGTTAAGGCACTTTTCGCTTCGCTTTTTCGTGCTTGCTTAGGTGTGGCAGTTTCAGGATAGATATTATTCAAGAAATTTCGACAGAAGCGCCTAAAGTAAGCATTGGCAGGGTGAGCGGGAAAATACTTTTGCTTTAAAAAGTAGAAGACGTATTTCTGCTACTTCCACGCAGGTTGTTATCATTCGACAATGCATAGTATATGCTTTTGCTTTGATGAGGCATACGTTGAAGTTGCTGTTTTACTTCGTTAGGCTAGTGAATAAATAATGCAGTGAACTTTTATAAAATCTTACAATCAGCTATCATTTTATGTTCAGCCCTGTTCTGCCGGTTGCTTCAGCATAAACATGTGTAGCTTTCAGTTCCTTAGAGCTGCTTTCTTCACTGAGAATTAGTTACATTTCGGGGTAACTGTATCGGTGACCACTGAGTAAAAGGAATGCAATCTCCCTCGTCAGGTCTTTATCCGAACCCCCGAGATCTCTGTCTCTGTCGATCTCTATCATAAATAGCAGCTGCAGGATCCAAACCACAAAGCGATAATGTAACAACGTCTTTACACGTTTCCATAAATAGCAAAATTCCCATATCACAAACAATACATACTGAGCTCAAATACTACCTCAAGGGCAAGATTTCGGCGCGTAAGAAAAATCCGAACTTACATTGACATCAGCGGCCCTCCTCATGAGATGACCCTGAACCAACGCAGCAGACACTGCACACACCACAAGAATCTACTTGTGGAGATGCTATTTTCACGCTCCGTTGAGAGTATTCACATAATCTTAAGGTTGTCAAGCACAGACCGCAGAAACCCACCTTTAGAAGCATCCTTCTTTTTGGTAAGTCTCGCTGTCGATATCCTGGAACGAGCGACCGCCGAGTGCCGATTTTCACTCACCAGACCACGAAGTAACTTGCAGTCTTCATTCGCACCTCACCGGTCGTGATAGCATGTCGTGGACAGGTCGAAATGCAACCAATGCAAGCGTAGACACTTTACTTGGAGAGAGGGAGATTGAGAGAGCGCGCGGAACATCAGCTGAGCACAAGCTCAATTAAAAACTAAGAATGAAGGAGTGTCTAAAACGAAGGGATTGTTTAGCGTTTTTTTTTCTTGTTCTAAAATATGTTGGGACGCTCACTTCCTCCCCAGGGCCTTGAACGAGTGACACCAAATTCCTTGGTCGGCGTCTTCAGCGGAGCTTGGGCGCATTAACCGACCTTGGCGTTTGTGGCGATCCTTTTGAGGTTGTTCTGATGTATAACACGCTCGGGGACAATACAGAAATGTGCTAACGGTTCGGCGCTTCTTCTCCTCTTTCTCCTCCTCCTTCGATGATGCGGAGAAGTCGCCTTCCTGCGAGTGCCATTCCGGACGGCTGGAACTGGTATGAAGCGCGTGTGGGCATTAGACTTTCAAATTAGAGGACACTTAGAATTTCTCCCTGCCACTGCGGCCAATGCACGTTAGAAAAAGAGGAAAAACAAAACAAGGAATGGAAATGGTTGAAAGCCTTCTACTCGGGCTAGCGTGGCTAAGAAATATTAATTGGTTATCCGCGTACGGCCTCTTGGTATTCGGCGGGTCCGCAGCCGATCACTATCCAGCTCAAGGCATGCAGGTCCGTACGAGACAGGAATAAGGAGACGGACGCTTTACCATCGGCGACGTTTCTGTGTGATCGGCGAAAGGGGCAGCTACGAGTTTTGAAATGTGTGACGGACATTTAAAAACAAAAAGAGGATTGCACTTCAGCTCATTCCTTTCAGACGCGTACACGTAGGAATCGCGCTAGTCCCATGCGAGCCACCCTGTCCAAGTGTTCATTGTTATAGCTATGAACGGTTGAGCATTTCGTCACGTTTCGGCAAATGCGCAGGCTATTTCCCATCGTCTTCGACAATGTCACGGAAAGCTAGTAAGCGGAAAAAGCGTTCGCGGGAAGCTAGTAAGTGGAAAAGGCGACCATGCCCATTGCGTGGCTGTGACTTTGCATTCTAGCGGGTCTCCCGTTGTCTCTCTCCATTTTAGTGGGACCTTGCCTGCATTGGCAGTGAAGATCTGATTATGAGCATCTGTAATCTGTGTGAGGGTGCTTTTTTGCAGAACTTGCCCGGCAAATCAGACCTTCCCGGCTGCCGCTTTCGAACATACAGGGCTCAGCCAAACAGAGGAAAGGGTGAATAAAACAACCGACTAGGCGCATGGATATTTTCGTGTAAATGAACATTTGATTAAACTGTTCAGTCTTGTCTTCTTCCGAAGCATCAAAGGTAGAACACACTAACAAGAATGTTTTTTTCTTGTTCATGAACGCCAACTACAAGTACGTATATAGTCATGTACAATGCAATACTGGCTATAATGACATGACTATACGTGTAAGCAATATTTACTTTACATGTACATATATCTTGTATCCCACTCACGTTTTATGCCGCAAGGCAAACTGCTGAATAAAAAAAAACACAGACACACAACGTGCAACCTATTTTACTTTTGTTCGTTTATTTATCTGCATCAATGGTGGTAGTGTTCAGTATAGCTTGCGCCAAATATAAATCGCACGCTTAAATTTCTTGTGATTTTCATCTGTTCAGCTTTCTGGGGCTTTATACCTACTCTTGGTCAACCCGGCTTAGCGTTTCTGAACTAGCTGCTAGAATTTTATGATCATTGTCGTCATCTAGGAATGTAAAGAATTATTTTTTTCTAACCGGATATTTTTACAAATATAGGACCGCATACTCAAAAGTATGCAATCGGTTTTGATGTGAATGTGCCCTGATCGAATCGCAGTCATCCCATCTGTAACAGCATGGGCCTCTATATGCGCTGTAACAGAGTAGAAATCTTGGTGGTTTGCTTTGGTAACGACGCTCGGAAAGTAGCATAATACGAATTTAGTCCCAATACTCATTCCAGGCAATAATTGTATGGTACATGCAGTGACCTGCTTCAAAGAAACGGGAGGATAATTGCAACCACGCTGGTATAGTGATTAAGGAAGATAACGACAAATTGCTCGTATCCATACGCAAGGCATGTCTCGAGTAAAAAAAAAAACGCATTTCGACAGATACCCCTGGTTACGTCACTAAGAGCCAGCGTTCTTTATTTTTTTTTTCATTTGTGAGTTGTGCCGGAGCTGATTGTCTATATCAACGTTTTTGAATACAGCTGGTGCTCTAATTCTCATTATGTGGAGGCTTGCAGTATAATGTGACGTTGTAGTGACGGTGAAGAACACCGGCACAATCGTGAGTCACGAAACTAACTCTTCATTGAGCGAACTTAAGCCCATAAAAACAAGTAAAGCTCATAGCACAACGATAGCGGTGAGCACGATTGTCGGTCATCAAAAATTTAATCTCTGTATCAAGAGTGCCGGTTATTTATACATGACTCATAGTGAATTCCAGCGCAATTTCTGGTGCTCCCGTTTGTTTGAAAATGTACACCAATCTTCGCTTCAAGCATGCAAGCATATCATACAAGGTTATATACTTTGTTAGGTAATTGACGACAACGTTCAGAAAATTTCCGATACAAGAAGGCGCCTGTTTCGCCGAGCGATAACATTAAAACAGGGTTTAAGGGGTGAAGAACGGTAACTGGAAAAAGGTAACAATATTCTCGTGTCAGTATATAGCGAGCACAGCAGCCACGTACTGCAAGCCATAAGGAGTGTAGGAATCATTATGCCATGTGGCAGCGCCACCAATTAAAAAATATATTATGTTACGCCCTTCGAGAAATTCTTCGGGAATTCTTACTGAATTTCTACATACTGAATTTCTCTCTTTCTTTGTTTGTGCGCTCTGATGTAACTGTGCACTTAACACGATCCGTTGAGCGATATATAGCTATGCCCAAAATTTAACCAAAAAGATTTTCCGCTCTACCATAGCAAGTGAATTTTTCAGGATTAAATACCTAGCCTCACATTAATAAACTTTATCTTGACTAAGTGCACTATGCGGCTCTTGATCATGCACATGATGAACAAAGCAAAAGGCAAGTCGGAATACGACAATTCGCACTTACGTGCCAAAATATTTCGAAATAGGGAGTAAAATTACCCACACACCCCATCCTCCGCACTCTTGGTCACAGTGTAAGGCTACTAAAAGCTCAATTACATAATTAAGCATGTGAGCCCAGTTGAAGTAGAACATAGGGATATCTTTACTTTGGAAACCCCAAAAACAAACATATAAAGAAAGCATGAAACAATCTACACAGTATAAACATGAAAAAAAAAACGTCCAAAGCACCTGCTATCAACAAATTTGATTTACTTCGGACTCATTTTATGGACATTCGCCTGTTCTCAATATCGTAACAAATTTTCTGAAGATAATCAGTGCTTGTGATAACGTGTTTTTTTTTTCGCGTCCATTCTGCGTGTGCTCTGTTTGTACTGCGATCAAGTATGAATCAGTACCAGCCAGCTAGTGCGTATTACTAAGACAGCACTTTTAACGCACCATGTAAATTGGTATAGAAAGAGAACACACAGTAAACACAGTTTGTTGGCTTAGTCTGGAGTGCACATCCATCGAGCCGGTGCTTCGTCGTACGTGATAATAGTTTAGATATTTGGGCTTCTTGGCGTAACGTTTTGCAGGTTTTTCCTCTAGTGCAAATAGCACAAGGACATAGAAGAGAAAACAAATATACACACAGGTGCACGTGACAAATAACCGTAAATCCACTCTTTTGAGGTGTTCATATTGAAGTTGCGACGCTGTACAAGTGAAGGTCGCAACAAACATACGATGACTTCGACCGCTGACAGAAACTATCGTTGCGGCTCGATGGCATGCGGTCGCAGTGCTTATACGAAGATATAAACCATCGAACAAGTTTAAAACTTGAAACACCTTGGTGCTCCAGTTTTCACGGCCGAAAGCCTGCTGCCGGAGCCAAAACTGAAGCGTGGCCTGAACAGCTCCTTATCGTGCTGAATTGGCACGAGCAGTTGAACGAGATCATAGTGGTCTGGAGCTTCTGCTGGATGTATCAGCTACAAGGAATGCAGTTATGTGACCGGTCCCACGCCATACGAGCCATTGCCTATTCATACGGCGCGCCAGCGGATATCGCTGACTCGAATCGCTCGTAAAACACGCGCAGGGCGATGCTGATCGCAGCCCCCTTACTCTGAATTTAAGGGCAACACTATAATCCGCTGTCGGCTGGATGATCTAACACGATTATACCAACAAAATTGCCGTACCTTTCTTGAATTGCAGATTTATGGGGTCCAAAAACAAGAAAGGGGCTGGCAGATGGAATGGCACACTGTGGTATAAACTTTTTTAAAACAGGGTTGAAGTACCTCAGACAGGCTGGCCAACGTTTCGATAGGTGGACCTATCTTCGTCAAAGGCGGCCTCGTCATCCTCGGCGTGTTAGTTTTAAAGGGTTAGTGCAGTGACGTCACGTGCGGGTGTTGTCGCTGGCGGCTGGTTTTAAAGAGAGAGATTACAAGAGGGAACAGGCGCTGCCGTCCGACGTCTGTGAGCCTCATTCTCAAGACGAAGGGACAAGAGCGTGAGAGTGGGCACGCGGGGAGGAAAGAAAAGAAATAGAAGCAGACCTCAAATACCACCTCCACCAACTCTGTGGAACGTGCAACCGCGAACAACACGACTGTGACAGTCACTTCGAGGACACAGGAAATACAGACAGTGGAATGTGAAGCAAGCCACTGCACAAGTGAAACAGTCAACACAAGAACAGTTGGAACACAGACAGTGGAATGTGAAAAGAACCAGAAGGCACACACACCACCAAAAATGACATCAACCACCATGCAAACAGACACAATGGCAACAGACAACAGAAAACCCACCACCGAAGTCTACACACAGACCCCCACACGCCTGCCTGCACACACACAAACTCAAACAGAGACCGAGATCGAATTAAGCCAGGCATACGATAATAAACCGGCCGAACGGAAAAACACCCCACGCAAATCTGCCCGCAAGAAGACAAGTAAATGACAGACATCGCAAATCAATAATTCCTCAATGCCACGAAGCACCGAATTCCTACAGGCTAGAAAACTTACCAAAAAACATGTGAGCTACACCTCCCATCTGAAAACCTACACAAGCTGCACCGAGAAAAATATAATTCCTAAAGGCCTAACACTCAAGGCTGTACCAGCTCTAGGAACACTCCCACCACACCATCGCGCAAACTGGCAAACAACATTACATAATGCCTCACTTTCACTTTTGAATATCCTCAAAGAACACTGCGAAGAGCAAATCGAAACTTTTAACCACAGACTTAGGAACATAACCCTGACACCAGATGAGAAGAGAGATTTAGAACATTACGGCGAAAAACAATCTAGAAAATTGGTTCAAAAACAAAGGAAAAAAGCAAATTTTAATCAAAAAACAACCTTCCAGCCAAACAGCCACCACACCCAGACAAGAGGGACCTCGAGCTTAGAAGGACCAGACAGAAAGGAAATTTCCACAGAACTAAACCGCTCCAATGTTATAGACATTTCTAAAACATTAAGTCAAAAAGAAATAGCCGTACTCAGCAAGGGCTTAAACTTTTGCCCCACGAACAACACAATAAATGAATTCGAGCTTCACAAGGACCTCTCAGAATTCTCCCGACGAATGCGTATCCGACACTTTTTTGCAGACACACCAGACACCGGGACGACACCACTTAGAGCCCAATCCACTTGGACTCCCGAACCAGAACAAGCCATAGAACTTGACATATACCTTAAAACTATCACTAAAGAAATCATAAGCCAATCCAAGACATCTAAGCGACCTAAAAACATAACTGCGTCGGAGAGTCATATCATTTCAAATCTGAGCTGCCGGAATGACATTGTTATTAAGGAAGCAGATAAGGGTGGAAGTATAGTTATTTGGCCAATAGAAAAATACAAGCACGAGGCTTACAGACAACTAAACAACCCAGAACATTACCGCAAACTAGATAACGATCCGACATTGTCCTATACAGTGACAATTACCAACAGGCTGAAATCACTTTTGGCTGATGAATTGATAACACCATCAGAATACAAATTTCTTAAACCAAGCAACAAAACTGCCGGACGTTTTTACCTCCTTCCGAAAATTCATAAAATTCCATCCGCTGAACTATACACTGCTATTATCCCAGGCCGTCCGATAGTATCAAACAACAACACCCCGACAGAGAACATCTCCACATTCCTTAACCACTACCTTGGTAACTTGCCGAAAACACTTCCGTCATTTGTACAAGATACGCCCCACCTGCTGAGAATTATAGAAGACATTAATACTAAAGGCACACTACCCCACAACACAATTCTCGCAACACTAGACGTCACGGCGCTGTACACCAACATTCCAATCCCTGATGGTTTATCTTCGATAAAACAAACGCTGTCTAAACACAGTGCACAACACTCTACTGAAGTTTACCTGTCTCTCCTTGAATTAGTTCTCACACATAACTACTTCGAATTTGAAGAGAGTTACTACCTACAGATACATGGTACAAGCATGGGTACGCCTTTTGCACCAACCTACGCGAACATATTTATGGGGATTCTAGAAACAGATTTCCTATCGCGCTGCACTACCAAGCCCCACACATACCTACGATACATAGACGACATACTCATAATCTGGGGACAGGGCCAAGACAGTCTAGATAAATATGTATCCTTTCTAAATTCTGTTCACCCAACAATAAAATTCACATCAGAATCCTCAACTGAGCGCATAAACTTTCTGGACACAAGAATATACATTGACAATGGTGAACTAAAGACAACGCTGTATAGGAAACCTTTCGACAAACAACAGTACCTAGAATATACCAGCCACCATCCCAGACATTGCAAACAAGGCATCTTTAAAGGCCAAGCCACACGACTACGTCGCATTTGCGTTGAAAACCAAGACTACATAGATAGACTCGATCACCTTAAAGAAACGCTATCAAACAGGAACCACCCAAACAGTGACCTTCAAACAGCTTACATCGCTGCAACCAAACTTGATCGAGCCGAGGTCCTCAAGCCCCGCCCGAAGATCACAAGAACAACAACGCCTCTTCTTACTACTAAATTCTCAAACGCACTCCCAAACGTGAATAACATCCTAAGTAAATACTACCCGATTCTCACCAGCAACCAGAAACTTAAGAAGATTTTTCCCGACCCTCCCAGAGTAGCCTACAGACGCAACACTAATTTTAAAGATGTTCTTGTGCACGCCAAACTACAGAAAAAGAAGAAGTTGGGAACCAATCCCTGTGGTCGCCCCAGGTGCTCTACATGCAAACACATTCAATCCACTACTACAGTAAAAAGTACAGCGTCGAATTACACAAACAAAGTAACTTCGGCTTTCACCTGCACATCAAGCAATGTAGTCTACTGTCTAGAATGCGCCGCTTGTAGCAAACAATACATAGGTGAGACCGGACAACAAATCAATACAAGACTCAATGGTCACCGCGCGGACACAAAACACAATTTACCCAAAGCAGTAGCCAGCCACTTTAATGAACATGGACATATGTTTGACAAAGCAAGGCTCTATATACTACAAACAAATTTCCGTTCCCCTCGCGAAAGGAAGTACACGGAATCATACCTCATACACAAGTTTAATTGCCTACACCCGACAGGAATTAATTTGGCACGCGGCAACTTAGAATCTTTAAAAGCTGTAACTTAAATCTGAAACTCTCATATCATCAACCAATACACAAAACACATTAGGCCACCAGCCAACTTTAATTCTTAACCTCACCTACTCTTTCATTTCGGAGGAAAAAGGGGGAGAGGGGGAGAGAGGAGGAAGGGAAAAAGAAAAAAAAATTTTTCCTGCCTACTACTCAATTTAATGTACTCTTTCAGGATTTTACGTCTATACCAAGTGTACTACGATCCCCTTCTTCCATGTACACTTGCCCGCGCCCGCTTCTGCACGCGTCGCCCTCCTGTTTGCTATACCGATTTCGCCCCCCCCTTCCCCCTTACCCCTTTTTTAGTCTTTTTTTTTTCTTTTTTTTGAAACCCCCTCGACAACACATTCCGAAGTCAATATGCCTTTTTCGGCGCCTCAACCATCGCCTTCTGGATGCCGCCGTAACGACACCTACGTTAAGCGCGTGGGGCAGTGCCCCTTGAAAGACCATGCCGCTGCCTTTCAGTCTCCCCACCATTGCACCGCAGACTCCCCGTCGCCACCTTAACTATTTCAAAATTACTCGACCTATTGCTTAACCGGCCGTTCTAATGCCTCAAAAACATGCCGCCAACGACTCCCCCGGATTACCTCCTAACCCTTCGCATCCCCAACACGCTCCCAAGCCCCCGTATTTCTTAAAGATTTCATTTTTCTCTTTCTTTTTCTTTCACCCCCCCCCCCTTTGTTGTGTCTTGGTACGGCCCTGGCACCCCCCTGCTTTTTTTTTTCTCCTTCTTTTCCCCTTTTTTCTGCTTCTATTTCTTTTCTTTCCTCCCCACGTGCCCACTCTCACGCTCTTGTCCCTTCGTCTTGAGAATGAGGCTCACAGACGTCGGACGGCAGCGCCTGTTCCCTCTTGTAATCTCTCTCTTTAAAACCAGCCGCCAGCGACAACACCCGCACGTGACGTCACTGCACTAACCCTTTAAAACTAACACGCCGAGGATGACGAGGCCGCCTTTGACGAAGATAGGTCCACCTATCGAAACGTTGGCCAGCCTGTCTGAGGTACTTCAACCCTGTTTTAAAAAAGTTTATACCACAGATTTATGGGGTAGATCTTTAAAGATGCCCGGATAGCTACACTTTATACGTTCACACGAGCCCATATTGTGACGTTAAATTAGGCAAGCGAAAAGGTTACTTAAGATTACCTGCGGCTGCCAAAGAAAAATATAAATCGTGATTTCACGGTTTTATTTAATATGTGGCTCGCTTGTTGTTCAACTTGAATGCAAAATAAAAAAAATACCTTAAAGGAACTCTGTCAGGGGCCAGTGCCATAACTATTGAAAATGTCATATTCTTTTACTGTAAAGTTGTGACAAGAAGAGGAAAGAAAGAAGAACTGAATTTTTGGGGCATAGAAAAATTAGGTTAACAAAAAGTCATGCGATGGTGGAATACCAGCTGGCCTAATTATAAAAATGGTGGGGATATTGTACTCTAAATGCATGCAACTCTTTTGTGCAGTGCCTGTTGACGTCCAGCTTACCAGGTACATGCAAGATGGGCGACGTAATGCAATTATATAAGGAAAGAGGTGTTAAATATTTGTAAAATAAAAGGAACATTGACATCACTTTCAGTAATCATTTCCTCTCCTTTCTCCTTCTTACCTCTAGTAGAAAGCAGTATGCCCGGCTTAGTCTTGGTTAATCTCGCTGCCTCCTTTTATCCCTTTCTCAAGATATTGTGCGGAATAATTGTTACGGTAATTTTGAATAACGTAAGATCAACACTTGACCACAATAAACCCAGGCAATAGGCTCGTTTTCAAATGGGATGTTTAACAATTTATTCCATCATAACTGTGCACCGGGATGTTTTATTGAGGCATGACAGAATGTAACTTTCATTAGGTCTTCAAGAATGAATTATCACAGTTGTACCTTGTAACGCACTAGGCTGTACTGAAATGTGTTTTCTGTCTTCGGCGTATGGTCAATTTCCTGGAAGTAACCATCGCCACTACTGCGGGAAGTCATCAGGACCACGAAGAGATCAACATCTCGGCAAGTGTTTCCATATCCATCCATAAAACGCCACATTTCGTGCCCGGTTCGCCGACCGCCGCGTTAACCCTAACGCCGGTTCGGCAGCCCGGCATCTCTACCAACTCATCAGGCAACTATGGAAATAGAAGTGGAGGGGACTGAAATCGCCCCGGAAGAACTAAACGAGGCAGGATGGCTCGCCGCCCATAAGACCCTACAGCGAAGCAAACCAAGCCTTAACGAGTCCAAAGCCATACCGCGTACAAGAACTAATTCGGTAGCGCAGACGCCGTCGTCCCGTCCGCGTCGGCAAGTGCCGAAGCCCCCACCGCTGCCGGAAGAGGACTTCAAAGTGGTTCTCCGACCGCGTGACGGATTCAATACAGCCGGCTGGAGCTCCGCGCTCATCACCGACAACATCATGAGAACGGCCGCTCTGGAAGCGGCAGCGCAACTAGAAGACACGATCCGAATCAACACCAGCCAATATATCATTATTGTCAGCACACCAAGAGAAGACAACGCCGTCAAGTACAGCCAAATCAAGGAGCTCAAATTACAAGAGAAGAGATTCAGCATGACTACTTACATTACGGCGCCTGAAAACTCGGCCAAAGGAATCATCCATGGGATTCCGGACTACGACACACAAGAAGACATTATTAGAAGTTTGGCGCGTAATACCCCCCGGGTCCTGCACGCCAGGCGCATGGGCAAGACGTCCTCAGTTATCATCGTTTTTCAAGGTGAAGAAGTACCACACTACGTCAACTGCCGAAATACTACGTACCGGTACCTTCTGTACAAGAAGAAGATCGAAGTGTGCGGAATCTGCCGAAAAGTCGGCCACCGGGACGATGTGTGCCCCACCCCGAACGAAAAATGTTGTATCCGGTGCGGCAAGCAAAACCCGCCAACGGACCATGACTGCGAACTAGTGTGCGCTATCTGCAACGGCAACCATCTCTCCGGCTCAAAGCAATGCAGGAAACGTTTCCAAATCCCCTACATCATCCGACAACGACAGTGGCAGAAACTATCGGTGGAAGAACAGAACATCCCTAACGAGCGCAGGCAAAGTAGATCGCGAGAACGCTGATCGACGCAGAACAGCCAAGAAACCAGTGCAAGCTTTTTTCCCGGAGGATCGAGCAGTAGGAGCCGATCTCGGTCTTACCCGAGACTAAGCTCAACTCCAAGTGCCACCGACTCCGACGGGACGTCGCGGAACCGGTCGAGTTCCGGGAGACGAACGACCCCGACTAACAGCGGTCCACAGGTGAGCTGGGCTAACACGGTCTCTTCTCCCAATGCTCAGTATCCTAAGATGCAGGCTCTCGAGGCAGAACTCCAACAAATGAGGCAGTTAATAGAACAACAGAGAACCGAAATCACTAAGCAGCGTGCAGAAATCACCCGATTACAACAAAAACAACAGGAGCGCAGTCAGACGCCGCGCCCTACCCCACCATCTAATCCCTCACTCAACACAACAGCACCACCACATAAACGTAAGGCAGAAGATCATAGAGACAACTCTTCAGACATATCACCAAGATTCGAGATACTAGAACATATGATTACTGAACTTGCCAACCAGATGCTTCAGCAACATCAGGAGAATGGTGCCCACTTGCAACAAATAAGCGCACGTCTAGACGCTCTGGATACCAGAAGCACCAACCTAGAGTCTCGGGTAGCCGCGACCGAAGCCAAAGTACTTCGCTGGGAGTCGAGATTTATATCCACGGCCTCCGGCTCCCTTAAGGGCGTGGCATCCAAACCCTATGACCGTCCACCCCTATCCGAAATCTCTAAACCGATCGCTGAACCCCCGCCACCTCAAAATGGCTCACACTCCTAACTACAAGATCTGGCAGTGGAACTGCCGTGGATTTCGCCGCAAACGGGGAAACCTTCAGCAGTTCCTTCGGGGTAAGGCGGCCCCTGATATCATTGCCCTTCAGGAGACGGGAGGCCACGCAAAATTGGCAGGGTACAAATCCTATAATGCTTCTGGGTCGGATTCCACCACCGCTATTCTAGTTCACAGAAATCTAACAGTCATTAAACATGATATTGAAGAAGTCGACATAGACCACGTCTTTATTGAACTCATTCCTAAACGTAAGGAGGATGAAAGCATATTCATTCTTAATGTCTATAGTAGCCCAAAGTGCCGACGTCACAAGTTCGGAACTCTATTCAGGAAGGTTCTCAGAATCTCCCAACAAAAGGCCATATTATTATTAGGTGACTTTAACGCTCCCCACACTGCATGGGGATACCGCACAGAGGTAGTCAAAGGTCGTAATCTTTGGCTAGAAGCCCAATAACAGGGACTGACTCTGATCACAGACCCCCAGACACCCACCCGTATCGGGAATAGTGTCAGTGTTGACACCACTCCCGACCTAACTTTCATCAAAAACATAGGCAACTATGATTGGACTAATACCGGGGAAAGCCTCGGTAGCGATCATTATATCATAGAAATCCACATTCAGGCGGGTCCACCCCGCAAGAAGGGCAAACGAGTTTCGCTCACGGAATGGGACCGCTTCCGCCAGATTCGGGAGACAACCGCCACCGAGCATATAAACGATCTCGAGGCCTGGATCGGGGATCTCAGAGATTGCGTGAAACGCGCCACGAGGGAAATCCCTGAAGACGATGGTCTGGTCGAGGTGGATAGCCGCCTCCTACACTTGTGGGAAGCCAAAAATAGCATGCAAACCCGCTGGAAAAAGAATAAACTAAATCGTACACTCCGCTTGCGCATCGCGCAAATTAACATAGAAATCGAGGAATACGCTAACCAATTAACCAAAAACCAATGGGAAAAGGTATGCGACAGCATGCAGGGACAACTCGGTCTAGCCAAAACGTGGAATCTCCTCCGATACCTTATGGACCCGGATAAGAGTAAATCCGAGCAGAGGAAATGCCTCAATAAAATCACTCACCAATACCAGGGCACGAACGACGAGCTCCTCACAGAGCTCAAAACCCGGTACATAGGCACAAATGCACAAATCCCCCAGAAGCCATACACTGGTCCTGAGAATCTTAACCTAGACGCACCCATCCTAGAGGCTGAAGTACGAGCCGTCTTGCTGAAACTCCGAACTAAATCTGCACCAGGCCCCGATGGAATAACAAATAAGACCCTCCGAAATCTAGACGACGTATCTATCACTGCCCTAACAGAGTACTTCAACCGCTGTTGGGAAACAGGTTCTATCCCCTCGCAGTGGAAGCATGCACAAATAATATTCATACCTAAACATGGTAAGCGACTACAGCTCGAGAACTTGCGCCCCATCTCTCTGACCTCATGCGTGGGAAAACTCATGGAGCACGTTATACTTAACCGCCTCCACAATTTTGCGGAGGACAACAACTTATTCCCGAACTCCATAATTGGCTTTCGTCCAAAACTTTCCACGCAAGACATCATGCTTCAGCTTAAACATCAAGTTCTGGACCACATACCCAAGAATGGTACCCGGGCTGTCCTGGGCCTTGATCTTATAAAGGCCTTTGACAACGTAGCGCATCAGGCTATACTAGAGAATCTGCAGCACCTAGGTGTGGGCCAGAAGACATACAACTACATCAAAGACTCCCTCAACCACCGCACAGCGGAACTAAGAATAGGAGAACTACAATCGGACAAGATCCCTCTTGGAAGTCGTGGCACCCCGCAGGGATCAGTTTTATCCCCGTTCCTCTTTAATTTAGCGATGATGAGATTACCGGAACAACTTAATCAGATTCCAGGTCTACACCACAGTCTGTATGCAGACGACATTACCCTGTGGGTGGTTAAAGGTAGCGATGGAGATGTAGAAACCACGCTGCAACAAGCTGTAGACACGGTTGAAAAGTACGTTACCGCCAGAGGCCTCGCCTGCTCCCTGCAAAAATCAGAACTCTTCCTACTCAGAGCCCCTACAAACCGCAAATCCGACACTGCGCCATCCCCAGAAATCACTGTGCGAGTCGGAGGAGGCGCGATCCCGGTGGTGACCACCATCCGTGTACTAGGCCTCTTCATGCAAGCTCACGGGCGCAACGGCAACACAATTCACAAACTGGAAGCATGCGTTCAGCAAACGATGCGACTCATTTCAAGAATTGCCAACCGACACTCTGGCATGAAAGAAGCCAACCTCATAAGGTTGGTACAAGCCTTCGTTCTCAGCCGCATCACCTACATCACCCCGTACCTCTGCCTCAAAGCGGCTGAGAGAGAGAAAATAGAGGGGATTATCCGGAGGGCCTATAAACAGGCTCTTGGGCTACCTATAAGAACGGCCAACGCTAAATTGCTAGCCCTAGGTGTGCACAACACCCTCGATGAACTAGTAGAAGCGCACCTTATATCTCAATACGAAAGGCTAGCTCAGAGTGCCGCCGGGCGAAACATCCTCCAGAATCTCGGCATCAACTACGAGTCGATGCAAAGCATTAAAGTAGACATTTCTCACGATCAGAGGCGCCATCTCAAAATTAATCCACTCCCTAAAAACATGCACCCCGAATTCCACAAGGAAAGGAGGGCCGAGCGGTCCAAAGCCCTACATCAGAAATTCCACGCCTTCAAAGACGTAGTCTATGTCGACGCAGCAGAATACATAGAACGCAACTGTATGTCCCTTGCAGTGGTGGACTCCTCAGGTCAAATACGCGCTGGTGGTTCAATTGGCACCAGAAGCTCCGAAACAGCGGAAGAGGCGGCTATCGCTCTGGCAATAGCCTCCACACAATGTCATTACATTATTAGCGATTCCAGAGCAGCAGTACGCAATTTTGCGAAAGGTCGGGTCTCGGCTCCCGTAAAACACATAATAGACACAAACCAACACCCACAGCCAATCCACATCATTTGGGCACCAGCACACTCCTCCCTACCCGGCAACGATGCCGCCCACACCACCGCTCGAGGACTCGCCAACCGAGCACCCGGACGGCTCACGCTAGGATCAGGGAGGGATCGCATGGTCAGTTACCAGGAAATAACTCAGCACTACAGGTTAGCCAGGGCAGTGTACCCGCCAGCACACAAATCGCTTAACAAGCGACAAGAAGTAGCTTGGAGACGACTTCAGACGAACACCTACCCCAACCCCGTAGCCTATCACTACTACTACCCGGACCAATACCCTAATACATGTAAGCATTGTCAGCAAAAAGCGGATCTATTCCATATTATGTGGTCGTGCCCAGCCGAAAATCATACAAATCACGAAACAAGTAATACTGAGCAGTGGGAGGCCGTGTTGCTCAGCTCCGACCCTGACCTGCAGGCCAAGGTAATCGAGAGAGCTGAAGAAGCCGCCCGGGCCCAGGGGCTCGTGGCTGCCTAACAAGGTCATCCGTCAATACCTCGTTTTCAAATAAAGTCTTTACTCACTCACTCACTCATCAACGGGTATCTCTTCTTCTTCAAGTAAACCTACAAGCTACAGATTGTCGCCCATTCAAAAAATTGTGCTTTTCTTTAGGTGTCCTTACACCCGCAAGTAAACTTGAAAATTTAATATACTCCTAAATTGAAGAGAGCATCTCCAAAAGTCTTGCATTGTGTTTTTCAATGCAGCACCTACACAATCTGCCGTCCCTTATTTAAAGCATTCTTGACTTATGCTGAACACGCAAAGCCTATGTGGAACTGGTAGACACTGAAATGCGCCGCACAATAAAAGCCAGAGCAACCACCATAGCTGGTTGGGGGCACTTCAAAATAAAGAATGTGCAAGTGACTTGCACCCCCGCTCTCAACATAAACAGGCCAAAGCTAGATATGTACACCCCCCCCCCTTCCTTTCTTTGTACGCAAACCTATCGATCCCATCCATGCAATCCCTGAAGTAATTCAGAAGTCTGCAGTATAAGCTGTTCGCCGTTCATGCTGCCTAAATACATTACGCAAAGATATTCGGTTCAGTAGTGTTACCGGCAGTCATAGAGGTATTGCGTAGTGCTGTGCCATACTATGCGCGACGGGAAAGAACAAATAACGGTCGCATAACGGATTTAAGCACTTCACAGATAATATTTTTTTACAAAAAGTGGTAATTCACCCACACACATTTACGTTCGAATTTACGTCGTTCGTAACGTTCGCCCCATTTCCAGTAAATTTATTCTCAGTAGCCCCAGTAGTTCTCTCAGGACAGCGGGATACGTTTTGTGCCGTTCGTAAAACACACCTGTAATGCGGCGGAGCGCTTGTACACGCCATTCACTGAAAAGACCGTGATTCGCCCATTCACTTTCAACCATCCATAACTTGCCCCTGTTCTCATAGTATGTATATAAACAAGGTGAATCATTTAGTTCACTGAGAAATAGCGGGTACCTCCTAACGCATGAACATCGTGGAAAATAATTATTGTGTAATTATTTACACAGCTCCTAATTAAAGCAATAAACATTCGCAACATGTTACACATGACATGCCTCTCATTTTCACTAAGTATGGGCTGTTGTCATGTACAGTTCTTTTACAGGAGACCGGTAAATTTTGCGGATAATGGTCGTATAACACTTTCGAGCACTTGCTTAAGGTTTTTTTTTTTTTTTTGCTCAGTGGAACGCTCTTGTACATGTGGCAAGACTTAACGCGACCCGGGCTCAGGTATCCCACGGGGTAACGTCAAGGCCCTGCTTCAACGCCGCCTCACGGGCTTGCTGGACTGCCCACGTCTGGATTCCGAGGTCTGAGCTGCGTAGAGCGGCGGCCCACCTCGACGACAGGGTCTCCGGAGCAACTGCCATCCTTGCTATCACTCCATTGCACTCCCACAGCATTTGTTTGAGTGTTGCTGTCCTTCTTGGCACAATTTTCCCGTGTCGTCCTGATGCTTATCTGGGAAGATACGTTTCAGACGGAATGTATTAAGGAAGGTGTTCGTCTGGAGCAGGCTCCAGGCGACGGTCTGCCTCCTGTTCAATTTGGGACTCGGCCATGGGTTTATCCTTCTGGCATTTATATATGCACTGGTTGTGTCGTTGTATCTAGTGAGCCTGTCCCGTTCTGCTCGAGAACCGTTCACTATCGTGCGAGAGGCGTTGCCCTGTTCGGCGCGGCGGGTCAAGTCTCGCGCCGTCCGGTGCGCCATCTCGTTGAGGTTCGGGAGCGCGTCGCCTTCCATGGTGACGTGCGCGGGGAACCATATGATCCTCTAGCTCGCGCGTTTGGATTTGCCCGCTTTGGCCAGAATGGACAGGGCTTCCTTGGAGATTCTACCTTTGGCGTAATTTTTTACTGCCCTTTGCGAGTCGCTTAGTACGACTTTGCATTCCTGTTCTGTGAGGGCCAGCGCGATCACTACATCCTCCGCTATTTCCGAGCGTTTGGTGTATACACTGCATGCGATTCTGATTTTGGAGTTTGTGTCGATGACTACGGTGGTGTATTTTTGGCCATTCGGATATTCGGCTGCGTCGACAAAGCGCGCGTTTCTCTCCCTGCCGAATGAACGGAGCAGAGCCTCGGCTGTTGCCTTTCTTCTGCCTCGGTTGTAATCAGGGTGCACGTTTCTTGGGATGTTTACCACCACACTGGTGTCTCTGATTTTGTTGGCGATTTCCATTTTCTGACCGTGCTGGTTGTGGTACGTTATGCTGAGCTTGTTCATAATGTGCCTTCCCGTCATGGTGGTCGACAGGCGTCCGAGCTGCGAGATGCGTTGTGCATCTGATATTTCTTCCAGGGTGTTGTGTATGCCCACTTGGGCCAGGAGCTCGGTGCTCGTCGATCCTGGGAGGTCCAGGACTACTTTGTGCGTTTTCCTTATGAGCGTGTTGATCTTGCTGTCTTGCTGTCTGATCTTGCTGTCTGATCCCCTCCTTCGTTGTCAGCCACATCGTCTACGTAGCCGCCTACCGCGACGTACCAGTTGCGGTAGGTGGCTACGTAGACGCTGTGGCTGACAACGAAGGAGGGGATGAGTCGAATTACGTTTTCTTATTTCAAGCCCGCGTGTCTGTTGGTTATCCACTTTATGAGTCTCGTGGCGCTGGTGGCTTTGCCTTGGATCTTCCTGAAGGTTTCGCCCTTAGCTCCGTTGGCCTCAATGATCATTCCGAGGATTTCGATCTTGTTTACTTTGGGGATTGCATTTCAGTCTTGGGTACACAGGCCGATTTCCTCGTACTCCCGGGGTCCCGTGTAGCTCTTTGGTGGCACGCCTCTGCGCGTGAGCCGGTAAAGGAGTAGTTCGGACTTGCTCGGGGAGCATTTTAGGCCCGTTGCTTGGAGATACTCTTCGACTTTGTGAATAACCGCTTGCAGTGCGTTCTCAATTTGGCTGTCACTGCCGCGGTTCGTTAAAATCGTTGTATCGTCTGCGTATATAGCGTGGTGGATTCCTTCGATTTCCCGTAGTTTGCTGGACAGACCCAGCATGACCCAGCAAAGCCACCCAGATGGTTGGCGATCTCAAGTCCGAAGAACGGACCCAGAGAAGGGCAGGTACCCTCCCCCCCCCCCGGCTCAGTTATATCTCCGCTCCTTTTTTGCGCAAAACCTATCATTAATGAATACGCTTTCCCCTCACATCACCCATACAAAGGCCCCTATTTCCTCATGATATCACATGTGTGGCATGTCGAGTTTTCTTTTTCCAGGACATTGGGACAACCTACTACGCGATTCATAAAAACACCAGGGTGAAGCTCTCGAGCGCCTGTATAAATAATTTTCCACAAGCCTGTGATTAAACTACACAATTCAATTTTAGAGCGCTGCTCTTGTGCACATGTTCCTGCGTTGAGCGTCAGCATGCCTCAGCGTTGTTTTACCTCGTAACCGAGCGAACAAGCCTAGCGAAAGTTGAAAGCGAACGCAGAGCGCAGTGGGAGATGAAAGGACAGCGCGCGTGGAGGAAACTCGAGGAGGAAGGTACAGTGAAAGCATAAAGTGGAGGAGGAGCGGAGGTGAGACTGAGATGGCCTACGCATGCGCTGAGTTGCCGGCGGCCGCGGCATTAGCAGCCTCGTGGACGATCCCATCGGCGCTTCCAGAGGAGGTGGGCGACGGTGCTGGGTGCCGTGAGGTGGGGAGAGCTGTGTTCTTCCGCGGCGTCACCTGCCGCACTTTATCAGCGTGTGTGATGGCGTTCACTGCTCCTTCAAGCAGCGACGGCCAGCTGCTACGAATAAGGCTTGATGTGACGCTCCCTTGGCTGTTGCCGCCGCTGACACTGGTGGCATGATTGTTCCAAGTCCTGGTTGTCCAGTACGCCCGTGATGGGACTAGAAGGCTTGACCTCCCGGTCCGAACATGGGGCTATCGAGGCAGGTGGCAATACCTTGTACAGGACCTGAATAAAGTTATTTCCTCCTCGTCATCATCCCGTCGTTGGTGAACAAAAGCTTGCGAAGAAAAGCGCAGTGCTGCGCAAGGTGGACTGTGCGGCGACGATGGTTACGATATGGCACCAGAGTAGCGCGTCGTCTCTTATGGCAACAAAGCGCTTCATGAGCGCAGGTCTGTCTGCGGCGGCTGCTATAAATCGCGCCCACACGTTACCCAAGCGCCGCCTCTCGCTATCTTCCGATTCGTGAGCCGGTCGCGCCAAAGTTCCCTCCGTTTGCAATGTGCCGCAGGAGACATTGTCCGTGCCAGTAACGTGGCTCACAGAGTTCCTTTTCTATATACACCGTCTACTATGTATAATCATAATACAAAATATTTACACGCAAAATGAACACACGTATATAGAGCTGCGCTCAAACTTCACATGAGGAAGTATTGCAATCGTCGGTGAATTTTTTATAGTAGATCCACGACAACATGTTCCTTATTTTAGGAAAAGTTACGATTTAACTCATATCTCGATGACTGTAGATGGTAACACAATTAGCATTCGCAAAGTAGCGACACACCGTATTTCTGAAGTCGCGTTTACTTATCTGTAGTGGTCATTGCGACACTTTCACTGCTCCGGCTGTATGCGATGTACTACGGTATCGCCACACGTTGCTAGGGCACTTGCTTGAGAAGGCCTAGTGCCCATGAGCATGGAGACATGGCGACGACTGTTTGACGCCGACACAGTGGCTATGTATTGGCGAAGGAGAGATGACATAATTAGAAGGACAAAGACGTCATGACAACGACGGCATGACGATTATGAGATGACGATTCCTTAATGATAACAATGGCATGACAGCGTAACGTCGATGGCATGAGAACAGTGAGCTCATACGCGTATTGTGACAATGGCGTGGCGATAGCCGGATGACGAGGCTAGAATGACGACGATGGCACCACCACGACGGCGTCACAACGACGGTAGGCCAACGAATGCATGATAGCGACTGTCTGACGATACCAAAAATGGCGATAATGGCATGACAATAGCGTTTGACCACGCGTTAATAGTGACAGCATGATTACAGTCGAATAACAAAGAAGAAATGGCATCGATGGATCGACGAAGGTAGCGACATGATGATGCCGGCATCACGACCATCGCATGATGCCACTGAAGTGATGACGACGGTAAAATGACAGCGTGACACTGACAGCATGACGCCAATGGTATGACGATGACCGTGTGATGACGACGGTGTGACGTCATTCTGATGACAAGATTATATGGCGATGGTATCAAGCATCATGACGACAGTATGACACTCCACGAATGCCCGACGACGGTTCTATGTCGACGATGGCACGACAAAGATATGGGAACAATGGCATGACGACGACTGTATGACGACACTGGCGTGATAACGACTGTACCCCGAATTCTTTACGAAGGCGGTTAGGTGAACACGATGGCCTGACGAGATTCGGGTGGCGAAGCTGGAGTGACGGCAATGGCACGACCACGACGGCATGGCGACGGCGGTTTGAATTTGAATGCGTGGCAGCGACTGTTTGACGATGGCGCAATGGCAGTGATAGCGTGGCAACGGCGGAAAAATCACGATTCAAGAACGACAGCATGATTACAAACAATTCATGATCAATGTTATTTACGCATCTTCTGAAACGAGGACTGGGGAACGACAGACACAAGCACAACTGGGCTTGTGTCTGTCATCCCCCAGTCTTCGTTCCAAGTGATGCGCAAATAACATACATCAAGAATTGTAACCAGCTAGCCCTAACCCGTACCCTTCTATTACAACCAAATGACGGTGAACAATTTGCATCGACGTTACGATGACGCTGCTACGACGGCGACAGTATACGACTAAAATGGGGTGAGGTTAGTGAAGTGATGACGATGGTAAAACTATAGCGTAACGACAATGACATGACGAGAATGGTAACACGGTTACTCTATGACGATGATGGCGTGACGGCGACGGCATAACGAGAATCGGTGATATAGTTGGAATGACGAGGATGTAACGACCGCGATGGCACCACGATGGCGTTATGACAACGGATGCATGACGAGGGCTACAATGGCGACGATGGTATGGCAATGGCATGAAGGCAATGAGCAGATGACTTGATGACGGCAATGGCTTGACGATGGCAGTATTACAAAACCTGTATGACTAGGGTGGTGTGACGGCGACGGCATGACGAATGTCAAATGACACAGCTGAAGGGATAACGATGGAATGAGCACTGCGGTGTCACGGTGGCGATGTCATAAAGAAGGCATGACGATGGCAGAAGATAGATAGATAGATAGATAGATAGATAGATAGATAGATAGATAGATAGATAGATAGATAGATAGATAGATAGATAGATAGATAGATAGATAGATAGATAGATAGATAGATAGATAGATAGATAGATAGATAGATAGATAGATAGATAGATAGATAGATAGATAGATAGATAGATAGATAGATAGATAGATAGATAGATAGATAGATAGATAGATAGATAGATAGATAGATAGATAGATAGATAGATAGATAGATAGATAGATAGATAGATTCATAGCACACGATTAGGCAAATATTGCTAATCGTATCAAAATATAGGGTGTGCTGCATTTGTTTCTCTGAGGAGACTGGAGAAACCAACTACGCACTTTAAATATTCGCTGCATGTCGCCCATGACATGTGCTCCACCTTCATATTATATAAAAATGTTGGCAATTTTGGTTCTTTAGGAAAAGCGTGAAACTGTGTAAGCGTTTCATAAAACCCCTTTAAACTGGCAGCTAAATGTTGGTTTAGCCGTTTCCATTTAACCTCTTACTAAACCGCCTTAGCCGGATAGTGTCAAACCTCTTAGCGAACTATAATTGATTCAGCCTAAACTTGACTGTGCATGTGTAAACCGGTATCCCTAAACTTCAAAAATACTTGAAATAATACAGAGAAAAGCCATTCAATGTGTTTATTGAAAGCTTTTGAAGTTTGATTCACTGTCATAATTTATGGTAACAAACGGCATACCGATGCTCGCTTTACACTGAAGAAAATTTTCGCTTTTACTTCTATTCTTAAATTATCAGAAATAATTAAATTATTTAACGTCCATTATATTCGAAACCCTTAACAGCTACACACTTCCAGTACCACAAACCGGAATCTTTGACTCCATATTTCGCACGTACAGAGCTCTTCAAATATTATTCTTTCCGTGAACAGTTATTCACTGCAACTTTTTGCCATATCCAACCGATTGTGTTACTCATTGACATTCATTCATCATCATCAGCCTGGTTACGCCCACTGCAGGGCAAAGGCCTCTCCCATATTTCTCCAACGACCCCGGTCATGTACTAATTGTGGCCAGTCACTACCTGCCCTAAGTAGATGTATTCCCTTACGACTTCCAGTGCCTCGCTGCCTATTGTAAACTGCTGTTCTCTTCCGAGACTGTTAAACATTACTTTAGTTTTCTGCAGATTAATTTTTAGACCCACTCTTCTGCTTTGCCTCTCCAGGTCAGTGAGCATGCATTGGAGTTGGTCCCCTGAGTTACTAAGCAAGGCAATATCATCAGCGAATCGCAAGTTACTAAGGTATTCTCCATTAACTTTTATCCCCATTTCTTCCCAAACCAGGTCTCTGAATACCTCCTGTAAACACGCTGTGAATAGCATTGGAGAGATCGTATCTCCCTGCCTGACGCCTTTCTTTATTGGGATTTTGTTGCTTTCTTTATGGAGGACTATGGCGGCTGTGGAGCCGCTATAGATATCCTTCAGTATTTTTACATATGGCTTACATTGACACCTACAACCTAATTCTTCGTGTGTGTTTGAATGTTACTTGTCCCGCCCTGCTTGGACCTGGATTGTCAACACCACTAATAATAAATAAATAAAGGACACACATACTTCAAAAATTGCCAGCCCATTACTACGATTAGTGTGCCGTGTACTCCCTTGAAGGGGATGGATCTTCCGCTCCTAAGTACAGAGACCAACTGTTAAGCTACAACGAGATCACGAAGCACTTAGGGCACTGGACATTTCCCCTGCCACATTCTAAATTAAATAGGCCACAGGCGGTTTCATTGAGACTTCTGCAGACACGAATGTACCCTAACCCGGTCATCATGAATAAAATTAATCTGGACTGCGGGGTTTCAGTCTATTGTAGTAAGTGCGGGGGTTTGTTCCATTTAGAACACATGCTTTGGCGTTGGCCAGTGATGGTTCTCGAGGTGAACAGTGGCGGCAGCGGATGCTGCACAGTGAAGTGCTGGCGGACGAACTCAGGGCTGTCCAGAGGGCCCGTGTAACGGCAGAGGGGCTCGGCCTCTCTGTACCGATGTGGGAGCGGCCCGCATCAGTCCCAGACTGATCCCTCAGGACCTAAATAAAGTTCTTCATACCGTAACATACTCCGAACAAGCTCCACATTTAAAAGAAATATATAAGCTCGGTAAATGACGCACTTCTTTCAGGACACCGTGAAAAAACGCATTTAATGTCTTCGAACGCTTCTAGTTCAAGTGACGGCTTCATTCTAAAAGCTTGACAAGGAGATATGGACAACACAACAAGCGGTGCAACGAAAAGCAAGAAAAATAGTATGCGTAGCATTTAAAAACACGCAAACGCCGGTATATAAATTAGAGGGCAAACAGGTGTGACTGATATGCTACATGAGGTTAAGACGGGTAAGTAGTTGGGCAGGACATTTCACGCGCATAGCCGGTAACATACCGTCTGTTAGAGTGAAGAAATGCCTTGCAATGGATTGGAAATGCAATCGACGGGGCCGAAGTTATTTTTTTTTTCGCTTGATCAGATTTGGGAATCGGTATGCATATATGCAGCAGTCTACTCACGCGAGACAGGCGGTAATTGCAGATTACTTCAGTTGACATAAATACTGCTGATGAGAATATTCAAGTATGCTGTAATACACGAACGAGAAACATCCTCGAACCAAAAGTAGCGCGAAGCCACACAGGAAGCTCATGCGAATTCCTCAGCTCCCAGAAGTTCCGTGCTGCTCTTGAGTGGATTGCATTTCCTTTTAACGCGTGGCATTCTTTGTCTCATTCTTGGCACATTGCTGCACGTAGGTAGGTATATTCCTGTCTTTCCTCACTTTAGTAAAAAGGAAGTATCTGTGACCGATGGTGGAACCCAACCTTGGCCGTCGAGTGCAGCAGACCGGTTCTCTGACCGTTCGGCCTTTCTTTTTTCCTTTATTGATCATTAGGCCATGCTTCGGTGGCGAAATGGTTTGAATATCAGGCTTGTGTGCTAGGCAACGATCGCACACAACCTACTCTCCTTTCAAAGCAGCCAGCTCTCTGAAGCACATGGCGCCTGCTCTTCCTGCCAAATTCTCGTCGTCTTTCCTTCTGACACCTCGCGCTTTGAGGCACTATGTTCGATTTATCTCCTAGACTGGGTCACTCGCAGTACTTTTCTGATCCAAAAAAAGTGTGCCACGATGTAGTGACTTCAAGAACATCAAAGTTAACCATCGTATAACATTTCTTCACCGAAATAATAGATGTCAATATATATAAATATAAGCGTTCACGACTGGCACACACAAGTACTAAATTTACGCAAACACGTTGGTCCTCGTAGAATCGCAGAACTCCAAACAATGCTGGATAGCCAGGTACTTGCAAAATGCTTCACATAACATCGATTCCCGCAGTGCGTGGGATCTGCACATGCTGTTTTTATTCGATAAAACACCCCTGTTCCAAATTTCCGCACGACTAATACAAGTACGTTATACTCACAATGATTTTGGTTGTGATAGATATTTTTCCAGTGTATCTGGTGCACAAGGCTCACTCTCCAGCTGCATTCACGTCTGAAAGCGCAACGGGGACTCACATTTATTTTGAATTCATGTTTGCCTTACGTTTCGTAAGACTGCCTTAGTTATTTCCTACGCGAGGTTGTTTTTTTAGCGCACGACTGTCTTCGTAACTGGCAACGCACATGACCTAAGCCATCAGCTCATGCGCATAAGTTTAGAACTAGCGAAGTGTCTGCTGAAGCGCATGGTGCATTATTGGGGCACTCTAAGTAAAGCTGGAGTTAGGTTTCGAAGGCGCTGAAGCGAGATGCGTTCTTTTTTTACTTTTCAGTGCACAGAGAAGAACGTAGACAACCGGGGCAAATAAATGGTGGTAGTAGGTATACATTATAACATATTATCAAACCGCAGTGGTAAATGACGTTCTCGTGTTGTAAAAATTCGAAAGCCGAGATATGGAGTGATTGCATGTAATTTCCTCTTTCTGTGTTTGTTTTGCATCACCGTTCAAGGGTCTTCCTCGCCTAGTTTATTTTGAAAGGTCAGAACGTGCTTCCTACGAAGGGAGTCGAGAAAGGTTTGAGCGCATTCATATATACAGGTCGTCCCGCATAACTTGGAGCCAAAGTTTTAAAAATGAAAGGCACTCTGGAAGCAAGTTGAACCGAATGCATAATGTTGGCACTGACCTAGAATTACTTACAGTATTTTTTCTTATTTTCCAGTTAACCAAGGTTTAGTTATGTTTAATTAATCAAGTCTTTAGGTATTTGCTGCAGAGCCCAAGTGTGATACGCAGAGTTGTAGAGCACTTCGAGAAACCTATCAATAAATTGTTTCCAACACGATATATCTCACGTAGTCCTTTTTTTTTTCGCGTTCCAAAGAAAGCGCGCGAAATATGACAAAAATATCACGTGACGGGGCGCTTGCGCACTGTTATTGTGCTGCTCCCAAGCGCGTGATAGATAAACAAGGTTGGCTGCAGCGAGAGTGACCCGCAACATGGCGTTATGCCTGATGTAGGTATCTAGGCATGCGGCTCTTATCGCATGACGGTGCAAATGCATGTTGCTGACCGAGCATAAAGCGACCGAGCGTAAAGCGATAAAGCGTCTAAAGCACCGTAAAAGAAAAGAAGAAAGCAGCAATTTGATTCTATATGAAAGAAGGAAAGGGTGAAGCTCATGGGAACAATGGAAGTCGATGACGGCGGCTGCAATTTCGCCTTTGTACAGAAAAAACCTTGTAGTAGTTTTCGAATTGAAATATGATGCTACAACTTTAACCCTTAGGGCTCGAATAACACCGGATAAATCACATTGGGGCAAAACTAACTAACGGTAACAAAGGAACCTTGGCTATATTCAAGGACGATTACGCATGTCTTCTTCAGACGAGGACTCTTTTCGCACAGGCCCCGTCTGCTCTCCTTCTCGCACTTACTGTCTACCAGATGTTCTTTTCTGATCTCACACCCCGCACGTGCCCATCGCTTCGTGGTCGCAGTATCGGGTGACCGCGTCCGGCTTCACATTTCTTCACCGTGACCGGTGCGTCAGGCCCTGAGAGAGTGCGCCCGCAGGCTGTTCCACTTTACCTGATGTACATCATGCCTTATGTACCTCGTTTGAACCAATTCCAGTGAACTGCAAAATATGCAGTGCTCCTCAGGCGCCCGTATCCCTGCGTGTTCTCCACAGCAACACTAACGTTGAGCAGCAGACATGGCTTATACCCCTGTCACATGGGCAGATTTATTGTCATTTGAATCGAATGGCATTCGATGCATCGAATGCCATTCGGTCTCTTGCGGCGCTAAATAGTAAAATATAATGGCATTCGCAAGTGATAGCCATGACGATCTTAAACAAAATTTGTGAAACTCAAACAAATTTTGTGCCTATTAAACGCGTTTAAGAACTTTTGCGAGTATTTTAAAATGGACGAAAACATTTTGACGCCAATTATTCACAAGTAAAAGCACTTCGATCAACACATCCAATGTGGCGGACCGCCGCGACAGACTCCTGGTGCAAAGAGTAATAGCGATTGAGTACAGCCCGTGGTGAAAATATCATCGCGGCAAAAATAATTATTGCTTTTTATAAGTCTAAAAAATATAATCTGACTTTGCTGATGCACGCATTATTTTCACGTGTTGCGTGTCGCTGTTCTCTATCTGGGGCCAAGAGTATACATTGGGTTCGAAATCGAATGGGAATGAGTTCGGCTAACTCATATGGGAAATGTCATTCCATTCGAATGACATCAAATTTTCCCGTGTAAACCCTGATCAGTGCGATTATATGCGAATGCCATTCGATTCCAATGACATTAAATCGTCCCGTGTGACAGGGGTGTTACTCCAATGAGGAAAGGGTGGATATAGTTTTGGCTCCAGGTGCGTCAAGTCAACAGTTGAGCTATTTCAACGCTGGCATCCAGGCACGCGTCCAAGCTCAATGGCAATTGTGCGTGCTTTTGAAAAGCTGAGACAGACTGGGTCTTTTACGGAGAAACGACATAAATCTTCGATCCTGGTATTCTGACAAAGTTTTCGTCAGAGCCACCGGCAAGTGTTCGTAGTGTGGGTGCTGAAGCTAGAATGTCAAAACCTTCAGTGTGGAAGTACTTAAGAAGATACAACTTTATCCGTACCGCGTGCAGCTGAACCAGATGTTGGAGCGCTGCAATTTCTAAGATGGAAAGGACTTTGGAAACTAGATTATAATAAAGACGGAAGAGGACCCCGGCTTTGTCAACAAAATAGTGTGGACCGATGAAGCTTCCTTCTCACGTAATGCCCAAGTGAACATCCACAACGCTCATTCCTGGAGAGGCGAAAACCCTCACTGGGTTTTGAAGACACAACACTAATATCAGTGGTCGGCCAATGTGTGGTGTAGAATTCACGGTGGCACTATCATTCGCCCTGTGTTTTTTCATAACGCGCTTACAGGCGAAAGATACGTCAACGACAACCTTGATGGGGCAATCGAAGATTTTCTTTGCAAAGTTCCATTGGCTAGGACCAAGGATATTTGATATCAGCATGAAGGTGCTCCTGCGCACGGCAGCCGCAAAGCTTGCAAATTGGTGCACGAAGTATTCCTGCAGCAGTGTGTTCGACGGCACGAGCCCATTGCTTGGCCAGCACAGTAATCAGATTTAAGTCATTTCAATTTCTTTCTGTGGAGCTACGTCAAGGATCAGGTATGCCGGAGACCAACCACAACATCAGAGAACCTAAAAGAAAAAAATTAAACAAATCTGCAACTCATTCCCTGATATCATGATCTAGAACGCCTCAGAAAATATGCCTATGAGATGCCAAATGTGCATTGCAGCAGATGGTGACCTCTTCGAACGCTCATTTTAATCAAAGGGCGCTTTTTGGATTGAAGGTCACTGGAAAATCATTGCGGCCTCCCTAGCGCCACGTCCGCACCCAACCCTATTACACTCCACCCGCAGGCGGAGTGTAATAGGGTTGGGTTGGATTGGGTTGGGTTGGGTTGCCATCTCGTGCCCATTTCAAGCATAAAAAATAAAGCTATGTTCTTGCTCTCTTTCGTCACCCTAGACGTTTTATCGCTTCGGCACCACTCGGCCAGCAGCACACATTTGCGCCGTCATGCGATAAAATCCGCATGGCCAGACACCTACACCAGACATTACGCCCTGGCGGGGGCCACGCTCGCTGCAGCCGACCTTGTTCTTCCACGGCACGCTTGAGGACAGCACAACAACAGTGCGTAATCGCTCCGCCACGTGATATCTTTTCGTATTTCGAGGACTTTCGTTGGAATGTGGAATTGAGGACCACGTGATATATATCGTGTTGGGAACAATTTATTGAGTGGATCCTCAAGGTGCTGCACACTTGAGGTCTGCAACCAATACTTAAAAAGTTGATTAATCAAACGTAACTAATGCGTTAGTTAAGGGGAAAATAAAAAATAGCCTGGGTAACTCTAGGCCAGTGCCAGCATTATGCATTAGGTTCAACTCTCGTCCGGAGTGCCTTTCATTTTTAGAACTTTGCATCAAAATATGTGGGTTAGAACCTGTATATACATATATATATATATATATATATATTATTGCAATCAACATGCCAGCCTTTCTGGAAACAACGGTATTTGGCCTCACGAAAATTACTACGACAGCTTGAGGCCAGGATCAAATTCCGTTTGAAGACTTGAGCAAGGAAGTATTAATGAGACTACTCAATGATGCTGCAGGATTGTTTCGAAATCCACCTTCAGGGGTTGGGCTTTAGCGGACGAGGCATGCCGGGACAACTTTATTTCAGAAGAGAAATAGCAAATCTTACCTGATATTCCTGAAATACACGATTCCACTTGTATTAGGAAAATCAGGTGGCGAGGTCATAGTCATCATAGCCTTGCAATGAAACAAGTTTGGCTAGCAGAGGTCACGTAAGGAAAGACCGGGCACAGGTTGGTAAGCAAAAAATGCAGTCAAGAAAGTGTTACATGAAGAAGTTGCCAGACACCGGCAAACTTTTTTTTTTGAAGCGAAGAGAGGGAGAAAGGCAGTGAGGTTAACCCTGGATGGGGGTGTGGGATAGACAGGTTGGAAAGAGGGCAAAGGGAGAGAGTAAAAAAGAAAGAATAGCAGGAACAAGTAAAGGAAAAGTCGTTCTAACCACGAGCATTCACAAAGGCCGGTTAATCTCAAGAATTGCAGTAAAACTTGCACGGCCTCCTCATGCGATGTTAAGTCGTGTCGATGTTGCAAAATTATTTCTTCCAACAGAGGGTTTTCGTCCATTAAGGGAAGCTTTCAATGCTTTTAGCAGTGCGGGTGCTGCCTGGGTACTGGTTGGGTTCTATACCTATAGGCAAGTTCTTGCCAATAGGTATACGCCGATTAGAAAACTTGGGCCACTGAGTATGTGCAACTGGGCATGTGCCAGTAGGTTTGTGTCCGAATAAACAACTTGGGACACTGAATTTGGGAACGTTCTTGGCCAATCTCCTAGGATGGCTTTTTGCCAATGCGTAGGCTTGCGATGAGACAAGCAGAACAAGGGACAACAAGTAAAAAATTTTGCGACCTGAAAGTTGCTAAATTCACGAAAAAAGTGAAGAACTCAGTTATGGGAGAGTGGGAGTGTAAGAAAGAAGTTAACAAAATGAGGCAAGAGCGTGCATTAAGAAGGCGTTGAGCTACGTAGAAGTAAATTGTCAGTTCAATAAGCACCAAGGAAAGCTTCGATGTATGTTGTTTACCTATCCAACATAAGAAAATGAGAATATTTCCCTGCGCAGAGCTTTACGGCACTTATACGACAGGCCTTTCTGCGAAGATAAGATCTTGATACAGTGGCCTCGTGCATCTGAGGTGCGTAAAGCCAGGAAATCACTTCAGTTTTCGAGAAGCACCAGCCTCTATTACCGCCTTTGATTGATCATGAACGATTAACTGCATGTGTACAGAGCAAAACTTCTCCCTTTCTTGTCATTTTATGCCCCCTTTCTTTTTTACCCAGTGCAGGGTAGCTTACTGGGCCCAGCCTGATTAACCTCCAGGACTTTCCCTATGTAATAATGTTTTATAAGCTACACGGATCCTAATACCCTGAAATGTGGCACTCATTATTATTTTACGAGACCATAAGAAATACACTTTTGAGTTACTTCTCGTGCTACCTTGCCTTCTCGCTGTAATGTGTGAGTTGCGCTATTTCAATTTCAACCCCTTATGCACTACGTACCAAGATTTCCACGCTCTTTTTCTTTAATGCGTCTACATTGCACAGTTTTCTTCAATACTGGTTTCTAGATATGGTACTGTGAGTTAAAACGTTAGCTTGAAGAAACCAAAACACGCTCAATGTGCACCAGAGATTTCGAAACCTTTCAAACACACTAAAAGATGCTAAGGTTTGAAGGACTTCTTCAGTGCATGATATACACCTAGAAAGCTTTGTTATCTTTTGGTGGTGCTCCTAAGAACTTCTACTGCTGCCCCACAAACGGCGGTAATTGGTTGTGGCATTAACTCATTATGAGGTGTCCTGCGTAAGAACACACACATGCCGGCATCACAAACATGGTGCCAAAGCTCACAACTCAGTCTAAAGAGTTGCACGGAAAGATTCGCCAGATGTAAATATCTTATTTTTTCCTGCTTATGCTCGAGATATACCTTGTAATGTATCAACTATGATAAATGATATTTTAAATTCTCTAATCACTTTAAAATTTCTATTACTGCTGCTGCTAGCACGGAGGACCATACTAGTCTTTCTGGGCACTTCTTCAGAACAGTTTTGGAGCCCGGCAAGAATTGTCGATCTTGCAAATGACAATAAGTAATTTACAAGAATTTACAAAGAGCTGTACAGCCTGTTTTGTTGGTTTCAACAGAAATTTATTTCAAGCATACAAAGGACGAAAGGGTAACACAAAAGACGGGCTAGCATCATAAAAACAAACCACCACACTTTTCTTCATCGTGCATCAATGACAGCCTGTTTCTCTCACGTCTGCATGGTGGAAACACGTCGTTACCTCTGACTGTTCGAACAAGCAGTACGAGTTTCGGCATTGTCGACGCCTAGCCCAGTCTAGGCCCTCTTGGCCCTGCCCAGGGTGAAGTGGATGTAGTTAGGAGAGATGGCTGCCTGGCGGGTATGAACGGTGTGAGTCACGGGCACCGCGTGAAGAGCGTGCAGGGTCAGCGGCACGCTGTGGAAGGTCAACGGCGTTGCGTGCAAGGTGTGCACTGTGGATAGGGGGGCCAGTCGAGCCGCCCTCACAAGGGCAGGCCTGAAAGCAGGCACCGCTGCACTGCGCGGCGCAACTATGGCCGCTGGTGCGTTGGCGGCGTTCGAGTTGTAGCGAGCGTTGGCCGCATCGTGGGTCTTGGTGCCAGGTTCGTTGGTGTCTATGGTTACGCGGAATCCCTGGGAGTCGGCGATGTACTGCACGAGGCGGTAGAGGCCCGATGGGTCGTTGATGCCGTACGAGCCGGTCTTGACGTTGCTGGCATCGCCGCTCTCGCTTTGTGTCACCTTGGCGCCTGTCTTTGCGTCGGTGTGCTCGTACGCAAAGTTGTATGGTGACGGCGGCTGCGGTAGTGCAAGACAATGAGTGACGGTTGAACATTTCACGGCTTCACGCTAGCGGGAGTCTGTTAACTGATACGTGAAACCACTTGTCATGTTTTCTTTTTTTTTCCTTTTTTTGTTTCCGCGTGTATGCCCGTGGGCCTTGTTCAAGTGCTCCACAAACAATATTTAACTAGAAATTGCAAAGTTATGGTGCAATACCAAGCCGTCCAGATAGATCCTTAATTTCACTTCTAGATGTTTCTGGCGGGAAGAAAATAGTTCAAGAACTTATGAATGTACACGTGGCACTTACGCAAAAAAAAAAAATTGCACGGCCAGGAGCAACTACCCCTGAGCACCACTGAAACTGCACTGTCATAAATGGCTATAACTGTATTTTCTATCTCATTTGGTCGTAATCATTTCGTATACGTTTCTTCAAACGTCCAGCTAAAGCAGACTTCCCTGATTATGGATTGTCAATAAACTTACCCGATTCACCTGAACCTGGGCGCTCACACAGGCGACGAAACAGAAAAGAGCAACCTGCACGAGTAAATTAAAGAGAAAGCTTGTTAAGAGAGAGACTGCTATAAGCACACCGAAAGTTGTCTGATCAACGAAACCAAGTCGCAAGGAGTAAAGGCAGAGCATTTCTGTCAGTTCCTGCACGTTCTATGGCAACTGTTGGGAACGTTCTTGGCCAATCTCCTAGGATGGCTTTTTGCCAATGCGTAGGCTTGCGATGAGACAAGCAGAACAAGGGGCAACAAGTAAAAAAATTTTGCGACCTGAAAGTTGCTAAATTCACGAAAAAAGTGAAGAACTCAGTTACGGGAGAGTGTGAGTGGACTGGGCAGTGCGACATTATAAACATTATAAACATTACAAACTGTGCACTTCTATTGCAATAGGTGACAAGCCGTTTCTTTAGATAAAAGTGAAGGGGTCTGCGCTTCTGGCCAATTTGTAGTAGAGTTCAAGACTTTGTCCTAGCGCGAACCGCACCCGAAGCGTATTAAAACAAAATCATAACTTATCCTAATCACAGCGGAAGGATATCGCTAGCCGTATAATCTCGCTCCGTTGAACTCACCATCCGCTGACGCTACTAGAAAATAGATAGTGATAGGTCTGAAAAAGGTAATTCAAAAGAATGTCATGTCCACTTGCGTTGACGGTTGGAAGATTCTGACGATGCTCATCTCATACCGGCGGCCTCATCGGCAATAGCATCTCTGTCCTTACTCACCTTCGTCCACATGATTTTGTGTGGGTTATCCGCTTGTAGCGCCTTACACTTGACGACACCAACACACTCACCCAAGAGAGCACCGAAGGCTTATATACCCGCGTGCTGAAATCGTGTCATTGATTGGCGGCTTGGGACGACCTTATCACCATCCATTGCTCGTTCAACGTCCGCAGGAGGTCAGGATGACCCGCTGCAGCATGTGGTCACTGACGCGACTGGTTTAATGTATATATTTATATATAGAGACAGAAAGATTATTTCATTCTTGAGGTAGCCAGTGTGCCAAAGTTCCTGCATTCCATTTTGTCGCTATTTCTTGCTATCGCTATTCAGTTATGTCACGAGCGTGTATTTACAAGCGCATCCACATCGTTAACCTTGCGGCCGATAACATCGCCGACACTGAAAAAAAATGAGGTTACAGATGCCCGATGGTGGACAGGAATTTCTTAAGCCAAAAGGTCAGTCGCTTGATGTGCGGTATCGATTTTCGCGCCAGATTGCGGACACGCTGCCCACATGTACGGAAGCTGGGCATAAATGTTTCGGGACCGAATTTTGTCACCGTGACCTGGAGACCGGCGCATGTCCTCTAAGGAAAACAAATTCATACCAGTGAACGCGCGATAAAAAGCGTCTCAATTTGTATTTATAAAGCGGAAGCTAAATCTTCGGTCACCGGTATGCATTTGATTTGAGTGCGTGCTCTCTCATCTTCTGGCTCTCCACGTTTTTATATCGGAATCACGTGCTACAGACTTGCTTTCTAACGTCGTATTAAGAAGAAGCAAGGCCATGCGCTTGCCAGAATTAGGACCAAATGTTATCTTTCCCATCAGCGATGCTGCGCGGTAGCCTACTGATAAGATGCATAAGTAACTGGCGCTAGTCTCCTTTCTTTTTCTGAGAAACGAATCGAGAACCTTTCATTAAAACATGTGAAAGTCAAACGAAAAAACATGTTTGTTGCAAAAAAATTGACAAGGTGTGTCGGAACACTGTGAAAAGAAAGCGGGCGTCACTTCCGAGTCTTAATATCAATGCCTTCCTTTAGCTCAAATATTTAGATGATTCTTCTCACACCACAGTAATGATCACGGTATAGCAACAAATTTCGCCCTAGATCACCTGCACTTATTAACACGAAACAATACCTCAGAAGCTATTGTCAAATACACAGAAACAAATTGTTGGGTGGAGTCTACTGTACCGACTTCAATGAGGTTTATTTCATTGAAGGGTAAGTTTAGAAAACACTGTAATAATAGTGATTACCATTATTACAAACCTTTTCAAAACGAGAAAAACTAGTAAAATGTAGCATCAAATTCACATTTCTGTATGTTTAATAATAAAAGATGTGGCAATTCTGTAAACCGCATTATGTGATCCATTCGAACATAAAAAGCTGACAAATCTCATATGTTGTGCACCACCTAGAACTGTACCACAAATTTGTCAGCGGGACATTTACAGAACTCGAGTAATCAAAGAAATATTTCCATGTATTTAAGCAAGGCCACAAAGGGCGTTAAATTAGCCGCTAAATATAAGTAATTTGCAAGCTTTTGTCTGTTTAACACGATTTAGCACGTGGAGTTATACCATCTTTATATCTGTTTTTTGTAAGAGTTATGGAGTCATAAAATAGTTGGTTCAAGTCCTTTTTTTATTTTATTGAGCATTTCCCGGCACTTTCTTGATCAGACAGGGGGCTCTAAAGTAAAGTAATATTGGGCTTTATATAGTCACCACAATTTTGGTTTCTGTTTTAAATGCAACAAATGTCATATGTCATTCTGTTTAGTTCCGCAGTCATTTATGAGAACACTTTTGCATTTAACATGCATTTGAATTAGGAAACAATGATTGGTCCTTGGAAAACTAACAAATGCTTCAGTTTTTCACGTCGACTGCATTTCAGTAGTTTTTCGATCAAAAAACTACATAATACAGACACATGACATAGATGTCACTCCATTAATCTAATATATTGATAGGCTACAATCATTCATTATACAGACAAAGCCCTACTCAGTGTTGCGACCAACAGACCAAATAGATAACCTTACGTTCGTGAACTTTCAGTATTGATATGATTTGAGGTACTGTCCAGTTCAGAGAATAGGGTTTACTGCAAACTCATCATCAGTATAATCCCGATGGCGTTTCGCGCATCTTTCAGAGGAAACTTGGGCTGTAATGAACAGGCCCACTCTCGTAATTATGTCTAATTCTTCCCAAAATCATCCTCTAGATCCTTGTTAAGCCAAGTTTCCCCAATCAGGATAAAAAGCTAACTTTTTCACTGGTTCCTGGTCAAATTGTTAACTCTAGCAAAAAAAAAAAATGTCGTGTGGCAATCCTAAAGCCCTAAGTGCACCGATCAGAAGTCGCTAAAGAGAAAACGTCAGTGACAGATCGAATAGGCACATTTACTGCACCGGTTAAATATCTAGATGTCTCAACATTGCCAAATTATGATAAAGGGATACATGACGACATATACGATGCAAGTGCATTTATTTACGATGGATGTTTTTGGAGCGGCTAACACCTCAAGCGCAGAAAAATCCCTCAGCGATTGTGTCCATTAAAGATTTCACTAGCTGATGCGTTCTCGGTGACCACGCGATTTCTTCCTGACCGACCTGATGGCGGTCAATAAAATCAGTCAACACAGAAGGTGCAAGACTCTTGACTATCGCATTAAGCGACAGAAAATGACAGCTCCGGCAATAGCGGATGATTTACAGAGGCATAGCGAATTCGGTGCCCCGACTATAGTTGCCAACTATCTCAGATAACTGCATCTCAATATTCCACAAGTTCCACAATCGCATTTCAAGCAATGATTTTGCGTTGTAGCATTCTTCGCGGTAAAGGGGTTCTAGAAGCGAGATACGGAGTATGTAAAGTTTATCAGCTTGTTCATCCCTACAATTTCTATCCAACTCGACTTTTTGAGAGGAACAGTAGGCAACCCCTAGCGTCGCTTCGATAAAAAGTGTTCTATTCGAAGTTCGGCATCTCAAGTTTTAGTGGAACGTCCTTAGCGAGCTCATGTGCTGTCGCTGCGACAGGCTTTCAGTTACGGCTCACGTGGACTGGGATTCGCCGAAATATTTGACATAAGTTGATAACACTGGCCTATCTCGAGAAGTCTCCTCCTTGTTTGCGCCGCTACGTAGACAGGATCCTTTCCATTGGCTCCACGCCACAAGTCTACTGTCAGAATCCTACGCTCAATGTGCTCAATATACGACGTCCCAAGTAAATGTCTGCACAAGACCTACGGAAACGCTTTAGTAAACGCTTACTTTTACAGACGAATGCGATGCCGTAAAACCGTGAAAATGCGTGCCACAAAAACACTGATTAAAAAGCATGAAAAGGCGCTTCTGCATAAAAATGCAGTCTTGTATCAAATGTGCGAGATTTCTGTTGCAGAAAATAAATTGCCGTTATTCATACCATTCAGCATCAAAATTCGCTCTTATACCGATCGTGCCAAAACTGACTTGCAGAAATGAAATTGCCGGCATTTACACCAACTGAGTTTTTAAGTGATCCGATTCCTAAAACAGTTACATGAAGCACAAGTCAACACCACGACGACACCATGGCACTTTATGCACGGTCTTGCGCAGGGAACTAAAAGTGACGTTGTTACAGCACTGTGCTCCTACAAACGTGCACCACACTCACATTGGTTCTTTGTTAGCCCTAATGGCGCAATATGCTGATTTCAGATCAAAGTTTTCGGAAAATCACTTCCGCAATTTGGTGTCTGCATTTCCTTCTAACCTCTAATATAAAAAAATATAAAATATACTCCAAGGAGTGCCACATAACGGCAAACCATATGCCGTTGGTTTCATTCAGCTGCGGCTAATCAAATGTTTTCAATCCTTGGCCCAAGTTACATGAAACATCCTGTATTTAAAATGCAGTCACAGAGGCGGTGTATTTTTTGTACTCTTCTTGGAGCGGTATCTGTCAATACCCTTTACATGACATGACATGCCATGACAAGAACTTTATTGAGCTCCTGAAGAGCTCACGTCCGGATGGACCCGGGATGAGCCGATGGCTTCAACGATGACGGGACTGGTAAGCTGAGACCCACCGCAACATCATGCGCCTTCTGGGCAACCTGGAGATGTTGTAGGTGTTCTGGACACTTGAGGCCTCATTCCCAGGAGTCCTTGCTTTGAAGTGAAGAGACCTCTAAGGCTGAGCACAGCCACAGCATGTGTTCAAACTTACAACATTAGTATCCGCAATTGCGGCATTCCTGTGTGTTATTCTGCTCGATTAAGTGCATTAAGCGAGCACTGGGGTGAGATCTAGTCTGCAGCATTCTAAACGTAGAGGCATCGGCGTTGTCAAGCTTGGGGTGGGGCAGTGGGAAGGTTCTACGGCTAAGCTTTTAATGAGTGCTAATCTCATGATATGTATGGAGCCGTTTTCTTCCTAGATCTATGGGAATTTCTGAGGCCCCGGGTTCGGCTGCGCGGTTCATGAGGTCACTCCCAAACTTTTGGGCAGCCTCATTCGGCTTAATCCCATTCAGTCCAGTGATGTCCCTTAAGTGGGCAGAGAATCTCAAAATGTGGTATTCTCCTTGTTCTTCACTTCTGATAGTGAAGTCCTGATCCCGAAGGATCCTACTTGTTTTCGCTGCCAATCAGGACGAGAAGGAGCGGATGGCCGAGTGTGAGTTCGAGTATAAGAAGGCTGGCTTCTTACGACTATTAATAGCTAAAGCGGCAGCTGCCTCCTCGGCCACATATGACGTCTTGACTATCACAGAAGCTGCGTTTATATTTTTTCCCTCTACGTCTACCATTGTTATGGAGAATCTTTCCCCAGTGGGATACTGCACGGCGTCGACAAAAAGCGCATTTAGCTTGTATTGATGTAAATTTGGAACGATTTCCCTTGCTCCTTCATTCCTCCGGCCTACGTTATACACAGGATGAATGTTACGGGGTGCAGGGTCTGTTACGAAGTGAGACCTGGTATCTTCGCTGACTGATTAAGTGGGTTTGGGGCTATACCTGTGTTCAATGCCAGCCTCCTCCAGGATTTAAGGGCAGGCTAAGTGGCAGAGAGCCGAGTGATTTCGGCTATGCAATGTGCTTCAATTACCTTATCATTAGTATTGATCACTCCCAAGGTCGGCAGCTTTTCCGTGCTAGCAGACTGTGGGAGTCCAATGGCCCTTTTGAGTCCAGTTCAAATGAGAGAGTCAAGGTCAGCTCTTTCAGCTCGTGTCCATTCTAAGTAAGGTGCAGTGTATGATACGTGACTCGTATGATACGTGACTGATAAGAGAACGCCTGAAATGCCCGGATGATCATGATTGTCCTCCTTCAATCATTTCCTTCTGCTAGCTACCCTAGCAATGAGTTTTAGAACAATGTTTGCCTGCCCTTTTAAACGACTCAGAGGTTATCTATTATGACCTTTAGAATTAATACTTAGGCCTCAGATTTTATTAGAATGAACTTTGGTCATGCAGGTGCCCACTTCAGTTTGTATCTGAATAGGAAGCGAGTACGTTACAAAGTTAAATTCTGGTGAACCAGTGACATTCCCATTTCCTTATTAATATCATCAATGTGGGGCACCGAAAACGGAAACATGTCTGTTCGTTTATTATTCATACGATAATCAGTAGAAAGCCTGAATGAGCCATGTTCCTTTGGCACTATTGTCGTGGGAGAAGCCCATACCCATGTTGATGGTGTAATAAAGCACTTCTGCGGTATCAAATGGTAGAATCCTGATGCCATACGGATCAAGTGGTAGCTCTGTTTTAATAGGCCTCCGTAGAATATTCCAATGGAAGACTGGGCACCAGTGTTCTAGGAAAACATGCTAAATGGTACGAGATTTTTCGCAGAACAGACAGTTTGTCGTCCATGGTAAGAACAGCCTTCCTTCTCTCAGCCTTCTTTTTACTGGTAGTGCGTTCGTATGCAAAGTGAAGAAGGATTTTATGCTTGGCTTAACTGAATCAGTTTTAAGTCCGCCTAAATACATTTTTTCTTCTACTCCGCGCTCTGACAATCGGTGTATAGGCTCCGGAATCAGTGTATCAGCAGGCTCGTTATAAAATTTTTGTTAGAAATGCTGTACAAGCTTTTCATACAACACCTGAGAGTGCACATCTTGTCAAAGAGCATTACATCGTGCGTGTATACCCTCAGAGCACCGGACATGTCTCCACTGGCCAACAGAAAATATATCCTGAAAGTAATCCCCGCAGCTACATTTCATTAACTGCCTTCAGAAGGCCATCGTTGTGGTCGAGAATAAAATTAAAACGCGACACAAGTTGCCGCAAAAACAATTGAACGCTTCCAAGCCCATCGCGTTTGACGGAATCGAGCACATTCGTTCAGCGTGTTCGCTACCAGCTCGTGAAACTGCACGCGACACGTTTATGAGCATATATAGCCATAACTTTTATGAGCAAATGGTGAACCGATGCGACACCTATGGAATTATTTAAATAAACAAAGTTGCGAACCTTTATTTGTATAGCGTACGGTCTCTACATATGTGCGATACAACTCAGATCATAACTATTAATCAAACATATTGAGAGAATTTCTCTAAATATGGAATTATTACCACCAATACACCGAATAATGCAACACAGGTGATGTTAGTATATTGCATCGTGCGTACGGGTCTGTGAAACCTATAACCTGCTTCGTAAAGGGCCCCACTATGAGCCTGAATTGTCGGAAATAGTAAACAGCCAGTAAATTGGCAGTAACAGGTGGTAAGTTTAGTGACAACACCAGCAAGTACCATTTTTCCTAAAAGTGTATACATAGCATCCTTTCCCTTTCAATGTACCATTCTCCGAAACTAAAAAAAAGCTTCATTTACATGGATGGCCATCAGAGATGCGTTCTGCCTAACCCTTTTTTTACCATGTTACGTGTTCGTTTCTTGCTTAGAGAACGTTAATCTTCTTCTCGTACAAGAAGCACTCCACGAAGAGACATTTCAAGTGAATTATGGATGAAATATTGACATTTGCTGCATGTAAATACCAGTTCTCTCGGCTAGTCTTTCTCCATGTCATTTAAGCGAGGTTGTCAAGAGAGAGAGAGGAAAGGGGAAAGGTAGGGAGGTTAACCAGAGAAAAAGAATCCGGTTGGCTACCCTACGCTGGGGAGAGAGGGGAGGGGGAGGTAAAGTGGAAACAAAGTAGAGATAAGGAAAGGAAGGAGCATAGACACACAATCACAATCGGTCACTGTCACCGAACACTGTCATCGCACAGCACATTGACACTTGTAGCACTATCAACATCTGTTCAGGCTACAGTCGGCTGTCCAGTTCTGTCGCCCTCAAGAACCGCAACAGTGCCCTCGTCGCCCTCTGCTGCGATGGCTTATGATGGCGGTATCTGAAAATGAGTTCCTCTGTGAGAGGTCTTGCGTTCCACTGTATGATTGACGCTGCCTTGACTTCCTCTCGAAATGATGGGTGATGGCTGGCCATGTCTCTATTCGAGGGACTCAAGCACTGGGCTTAAGGCGTCCAGTACTTTCAGTGCATTTTGAGCAGGCGTAGTTCCAAGGTTCGACAGAAACACTCGAATGGCATCTATGAGGGGACGCAGCATTGAAAGGACTTGATCTGCTTTGGGCGTGGCATCAGCTGCAGGAGTAGGCTCCTGAGCGGGCTTGACAATCTGTAGTTCTGTAGGAGATTGCTGGCTCGGAAGCGCAGGCCATTCTTCTTGGGACAAATTCCTTTCAGGTCACTTCCTTGTGCTGTTCAGCCCCTTTTTGGCCTGATTGGAGAATGCGGGTGCTACAATGGAAGCGGCCCTCTCCTTTCGCGGCTCTGCCTTTTTTGAGGAGGTTCGGTGACGCCGACGCCGACGCCGGATCGTTGCGGCAGCCTCCCTGTGTGTCGAATTGTCCCGAACCATTTGCTTGACAACAGCGACCTCTTTCTTGATGCGAGGGCAGTCCCTAGACGAGGCAGCATGGGAACCATTACAGTTGCCGCACTTTAGGACAGTAGCCCGGCACGTCTCCTCCGCGTGAGGTTCAGCACAACAGGGACACAGTATCGAGTTTGGGCAGACACCCTTGACATGTCCTAGCCTAAAGCACTGATGGCATTGAAGAGGCCTTTGTACGAAGGGCCGAACAGGGTGTCTGAAGTGACCGACTTTGACGTGTGTTGGTAAGCAATCTCCTTTGAAGATCAGTTTGACGCAGCGCGATGTTCCAAGGCGGCTCACACGCGTGATGACAACACCCTCACTGGCTGGTTTGACGAGGATAGGCAGGTCCGCGTTGGGAATGGCGACATCGATGTCATAAATGAAACCTGCTGTGGATGCGTCATCCATCGGGATATATGAACGCACTTTGATGCGCCCTAGCACCGAGATTTGCTTCAGTTTTTCGAGCGCACTCCCGTTGGTAACATCGATTGCGAGGACATTTTTGCGTGTATTTATCCGAATGTCCTTAATTTCATTCGGCACGACCCCTTCCAAGAAAACAAATAGTTCTTGCCTGTTTAGCAGTCGGAGGTTGTCTGAGGGCTCTTCGGCTACGAACACGATGACATGAGGCCAGCGTTCAGGCCTTGACTTCAGAGTCGCCGTGCTCACTTGCGTTGATGGGTTCGCGTTGACAGTCCTCCTTTTGGCCCTCTTTCTGCGGACAGTGATGAAGCTATCATCCGATGAGTCTTCATCCGGCGTCGAGTATAACTCAGTGTCCTCGGTGTCACTGCGCACGCTTCCTCTCTTCCTCGTGAGGGACGGCCTTGATGACCTCTGGCCAGGAGGGCCTCTGGAAGGCTCCGCGTCCATGGCCACAAAACCGGGAGCCGAGGCACCAGGAAATTCCGAAGAATTCGTCGGAAACCAGAGAACACAGATAGAAGCTGTTGTTGTTGTTGTTGTCCTTAGTGGCCGTGGCACATACCCACAGTGGGGGATTGGCCAAGAATCGGGCGGTTTAATTAGGTGCCTAAAAATAATAATGATAACAAGGGAGTTAACAATTTGGGCGTGCGAGTTTAAAAGTAAACGTTTTGTGTTTGGAGAAAAAAGGAAATAATCAGATGAAAACCGGGTATAAGATACTAATAATAATAACAATAATAATCAATAAAAGATAAGAAATAAAAAAAAAGAAGCTATGGTTGGGAGGGAGATCGATCAACCTAACATGGAAATCGATTGGTTTCAATGAGGTAATTTTGGATCGCCAAGCAAACATTTCTGTTGCTGAACCCAACAATGGAGGCTCCAAAAGACAGGATCACAGGCACTGATAAAGTTAGACCAATAGAGCGAAGCGGGATTTCGAGTAGTCGTTTTCTTATAACAGAAAAACGTCTGCAAGACAACAAGAAATGGTCGATTGTCTCCGCTTCGCCACAGAATGAGCATAATGGTGAGGGGACCAGACCAGACCTGTGGAGGTAGAAGTTCAATGCAGGTATACGGCAGCGCAGCTTCGTGATGGACACTTCAATTTTCCGTGTTCGGCAAAAATATCTGTTCCAAGGGTGCAGTAGATGTCCGTAATCCGCAGAGTTAGTAATTGCGGAGCCTGATACTGACTGTATAATGATACTCCTGCGAAATCTAGCTGCAGTAACATAAGCAGTCAAAGGGCAGCAAGGAAGAATCGGGCCACTTATCGATGCCTTGGCTAGGGAGTCTGCAATTTCATTAATGATTAGTCCTTTATGGCCAGGCACCCAAATCAAACGCACGCCTCTCAAGTAACCAGGTACCAATGATTGAAATGTCCTCATCACGCGAGAATCACTAGAAGCAGTAAGAGATGAGCACAATGATAAAGAATCAGTGACTATCACGGCTGACGTAATTGATGGTCCTAATTTGCGTAATGCCAGCACCACGGCAATGAATTCGGCTAAAAAAATCGGTATGAAATCTGGCAGCCGAAGAGAAAATGTCCAATCGAGAATCGGGGAAAAAATTCCTACACCTGACTTTTCTTCACATTGTGAAGCATCTGTAGCAATTACAACGTTTGTTTGAAGGTTTTTCAGGTGATCTTGTAATATACCTTCTGGAATACGGTGTGGAAGTAATTTTGCATTATTACGAAAAATGTCATCAAATTGGATATCCGTGGCAACAGCTCTGTCGGTAATAGGAAGAACATCGCATATGCGCACGCCCAAAGAGTCAAGTAATTTTTGCACAAATATAATTTGCGGATTATGTAGTCGCGGCCAGATGACACCGAAAAACAACGCAGGTTGTGAAATAAAGATTATTTGGGGATGACGCAGTGGTGATTCGTAAATCCTTAAGAACGTCTGCACCGTCAAAAGCCGGAACCTGCACGAAAGCGGCGGAACACGGGATTCTAGATAAAGAATAGAATTTGCAACAAATTTAGGAAGACCTAAACACAGACGTAATGCTTCTCTTTCTAAGAGGATTAGAGGACGGGACATGTAGGCTGGAGCTCCAGAGAAGAGCACGCAACCAAATTCTAATACAGGGAGAACGTACATACGATATATCATTAGGAGTGTATCTCTTCTCAATCCTATTCGATGACTGCTCAGCCTACGCAATATGCCAATTGCACGGGTACCTTTCCCAGTCAAATGATCTATGTGTGAGCGCCAGTTGAGAGAAGCATTATAAATAATTCCGAGGTATTTAACAGATTCCACCTGTGGTATGTCTTGAAGGTGGTAAGACAATGAAATGTGCGCTATGTCACGTATCGGAAATACAAGAACAGCACATTTGCTGGCATTGAGGGTGAAGTGACTAGCATCTAACCACCTCTCCAGATCATAAAGGTAAGTCTGCAGTCGTTGGTATAGCGTGTGGATGTCGTTTGCAGATGCAAAAAACGCAATATCGTCTGCATAAACATAAGTAGTTATTTCTTGATGACAAGGTAGTGTGCTCATGAGAATATTAAAAAGTACCGGGGAAAGAACTGAGCCTTGCGGTACGCCTCTCGTTTGTTTGTGTCTAGAAGAAGAAACGCCGCTTGCGTAGCAATAGAATTCTCTTTCTCCTAAGAATGACCGAATCCACGCTACTATATACCCAGGAACACCACAGGAAGTTAACCGATTGATCAATATTGTGTGCTCCACAGTGTCGTATGCTTTAGCTATATCGAGCGTCACTAAGGCAGCGTATTGCTTATGACGTCGAGCGAGTTGTATTCGGCTTTCTAAGTCGACGTGGGCATGTCAGATGGAGCAGCCGGCCCTGAAACCAATCTGACAGGGACTAAGAAGGGAATTATCATTAACAAATTTCATGATGCGACGGTGAAGAAGACTCTCAATGAATTTTACTACGTTTGATGTAAGCGCAATGGGCCTAATGTTCTCTAATACATACCTTCCTTCTTGTTTCTTAAGCATCAATATTACCTTGGCAAGCTTCCAATGCAACGGAATCCATGCATATTTAATTGAATAATTCACCAGGTCTAAAAGAACGCTAGGCGATTCCGGTAACAATATTTTTAACATTGCATTTGTGACGCCATCAGGGCCAGTAGGGGCTGAATTCGGTAAACATTGTGAAGTCTCGTTTAGTTCAGCTAAGGAAATTGGAGTAAAGTCATCCCAAGGACCTAATGTAGAATGAATAGCCGGAAGCCTGGCCGTAAATCGATTTTCTAAGCCTTCGGCAATCCCTTCTAGGGAGGCGCTCAGTTCCTGCGGGGTCAAAACAATTGAATCTAATGTTAAGGGTGTTGGTAGCACCTTTCTAGCACGAAGGAATGAAAATAAAGCACGCTTATTTTTTGAATTAGATAGATAATCGTAATGTCTAATATCGTATTGCTCTTTGGCTCGATTAACAGTACGCTTAAATACACCAGCATAAAACTGATAATTTTTCCAATTGGTCGGGCACTGATTATGCAGGAGCGTTTTCCAAACGGCCTTTCTTTTTCTATAGTCCCGCGTACACTCATTATTCCACCAACGACAAGCGGTTCCTTTAGCCGAAGGGATGACAAATTCAGCTTGCTTCCGGGAATCCTCTAGAATTGAGCAAATGGTTGAAGCGATTTCCTTATCATTGGCATTGGCAAGTTTCGAAACGGCAGAACGCAAGAAAGTCTTAAATTTCGTATGGTCCATAAATGTGCATGCCTGGTAATCTAAAGATGTTATTTGACAATTGATTTCAAATGACACAGGAAGATGATCGCTGTTGGTTGCTGATTCAACCGCTACCCACGACAAAACCTTGATGCCAGCGCTACAAAATGTCAAATCTAACACTGAACGGAAGGGTCCTCTAACAAACGTTACTTGTCCTGTGTTCTGACATGAAAGGTGACTATCAATAGTCCACTCCGAAAGTCGCTTACCACACAAATCTGTTTTTTGTCCCCACGACACGTGATGTGAATTAAAATCCCCTACAAACAAAATTTCTTTTCTGCATGCAGCCACAGCCCTATCAAGTTGACGCGTACTTTGCACACCGCTGGGGAAATAAGCCTTTATAATTGAAGATGGATGGTATCCTGGGAGACATAAATCTATGGCCAAAATTTCACAGTCGCAGTCCATGATTTGAAAAGAAATTTTTGCCTTGTGACAAATTTTACTGGAAACAAGTATCATTAATCCTCCACCTCGCGAGTCTCTATATAATCGGAAGGACCGAAAACCTTTTAAATGAAAATTTTTCTCTGGTGAAAGCCACGTTTCTTGAAGAAGTAAGATATCTGGATTGAATTGAATAGATAGGCAAGATAAATCTGTTGAAGCTGAAAATATAGAACGACAGTTCCACTGCAGCACTTTCAACTGTCCAATGGTGTTGAACGCACAGCAGCGGCAACTGCCACCTTTAGAATACTTTCTATAAGCACAGGAGTTGGTTGACTCTTTTTTGATTTTGGTTTCATAGTTTTTGAAATTGGGGACCCCATACGTTTGGGAGCTCGAGTGTCAAGTTCCATGTCTGTGACAATAACAGCCTCTGAATAAGAGGGCTCATCCTCACGTGTTTGGACTAGCGAAGTAGTGTCTGTGGAATATTCTGCAACTGTGGAAGGCGTCTCTACCTCGTTGCTAGGCGTTCGATGTGTGGCGTTAGATACTGGGCACTGCATTGGTGTCCTAGTTGGCTCCATTATTTGCATCATGTGACTGGAACTGATTTGCGCTAAGCAATCAGAGAGACTGGATATCAATTTATCCATAGCTTTAGCCATTGCTTTTTCCACAGCAGAGTCAATTGCTTCTGAGAGGTTAAGATCCATGCTTGGAGTGTTGCGCGCTGTAACACCAGAGTATCCGAAGGCCCTGTCTTTGATAACTGAAATTGCATCTCTTCGGGAGCAACGACGGCGGTCGATTATTTCAAGAATTTGTATTTCTTGAGCGCGAGCTGAGCAGTTCGAATAGTCTGCTGGGTGTTCTCCCCCGCAGAGGCAGCACTTTTGAGATTGAGTAGAGCATTCACTTGAAGAATGACCATCCCCACAGGTGCGGCAACGCAAGCTAGACTTACATCCTCCTGCGCTGTGCCCGAATCTCCAACAATTCTTACACTGGATTGGACGTGACGCAAGCGGCTCTACACGGAACACAAGAGGCCACACCTTTATTTCAGATGGACATGATGTGCCCACAAACGTTGAAATAACGGATTCTGTCGGAACCCTCTCGTTATTGGCCAGTAGATTGCAACGGTAGATGGCAATGACGCCTGCTGCGGATAGCTTGTCCAGGGTTTCAGTAGGACTTAATCGGGAGTCTACGCCCCGTACAAGACCCTTGGTGCACGCAAGGTGAGGCGGAATAAAAGCACTCACCGGGGTGGAAGCGAATGAAGTGCATTTCAAGAGGTCTTCTACACAGGTCTGGTCGGGTGAACGACACACTATACTTCCCCGTCCGAACGCTCGTACATCAGTGATGGTCTGGAAGTGGTTAGACGTGGCCTTGAGTGCCTTCTGGACAGCCTGTGGATTCGTGATCCTGATGGAGCCTCCATTTGGTAGGCACAAGCGCCACAGAAATGGTGCTGACGCCACTGCGAAAAAATAAATCTATGGGCAATTCATTAGGTGGCAGGGATGCTGACCAGGCGGATCGCGCCTGGCCAGGAGAACTGGTCGACATCAGCTCAAGACGGCTGACGCAAGGAATGCCAATAAACCAGGAACTAAAATACGCGTATTGAGACACCTTAAACCACCCGATACTCAGCCAAAACACCACTGCAGGTCAACGAAACGGTCGCTCTGTCGAGGCAAGCAGGAACCAGGGCCAACAGCGATGGCGGCTTCGAACAGGCGGAGCGGAGCGGATGTCGTTGTTGTTGTTGTTGTTGTCCTTAGTGGCCGTGGCACATACCCACAGTGGGGGATTGGCCAAGACTCGGGCGGTTTAATTAGGAGCCTAAAAATAATAATGATAACAAGGGAGTTAACAATTTGGGCGTGTGAGTTTAAAAGTAAACGTTTTGTGTTCGGAGAAAAAAGGAAATAATCAGATGAAAACCGGGTATAAGATAATATTAATAACAACAATAATAATTAATAAAAGATAAGAAATAAAAAAAAACTATGTTTGGGAGGGAGAACGATCAATCTAACAAGGAAATTGATTGGTTTCAATGAGGTAATTTTGCGTCGCCAAGCAAACATTTCTGTTGCTGAACCCAACAATGGAGGCTCCAAAAGATAGGATCACAGGCACTGATAAAGTTAGACCAATAGAGCGAAGCGGGATTTCGAGTAGTCGTTTTCTTATAATAGAAAAACGTCTGCAAGACAACAAGAAATGGTCGATTGTCTCCGCTTCGCCACAGAATGAGCATAATGGTGAGGGGACCAGACCAGACCTGTGGAGGTAGAAGTTCAATGCAGGTATACGGCAGCGCAGCTTCGTGATGGACACTTCAATTTTCCGTGTTCGGCAAAAATCTCAGTTCCAAGGGTGCAGGAGATGTCCGTAATCCGCAGAGTTAGTAATTGCGGAGCCTGATACTGACTGTATAATGATACTCCTGCGAAATCTAGCTGCAGTAACATAAGCAGCCAAAGGGCAGCAAGGAAAAATCGGGCCACTTATCGATGCCTTGGCTAGAGAGTCTGCAATTTCATTAATGATTAGTCCTTTATGGCCAGGCACCCAAATCAAACGCACGCTTCTCAAGTAACCAGGTACCAATGATTGAAATGTCCTCATCACGCGAGAATCACTAGAAGCAGTAAGGGATGAGCACAATGATAAAGAATCAGTAACTATCACGGCTGACGTAATTGATGGTCCTAATTTGCGTAATGCCAGCACCACGGCCATGAATTCGGCTAAAAAAATCGGTATGAAGTCTGGCAGCCGAAGAGAAAATGTCCAATCGAGAATCGGGGAAAAGATTCCTACACCTGACTTTTCTTCACATTGTGAAGCATCTGTAGCAATTATAACGTTTGTTTGAAGGTTTTTCAGGTGATCTTGTAATATACCGTCTAGAATACGGTGTGGAAGTAATTTTGCATTATTAGGAAAGATGTCATCAAATTGAATATCCGTGGCAACAGCTCTGTCGGTAATAGGAAGAACATCGCATATGCGCACGCCCAAAGAGTCAAGTAATTTTTGTACAAATATGATTTGCGGATTATGTACTCGCGGCCAGATGACACCGAAAAACAACGCAGGTTGTGAAATAAAGATTATTTGGGGATGGCGCAGTGGCGATTCGTAAATCCTTAAGAACGTCTGCACCGTCAAAAGCCGGAACCTGCACGAAAGTGGCGGAACACGGGATTCTAGATAAAGAATAGAATTTGCAACAAATTTAGGAAGACCTAAACACAGACGTAATGCTTCTCTTTCTAAGAGGATTAGAGGATGGGACATGTAGGCTGGAGCTCCAGAGAAGAGCACGCAACCAAATTCTAATACAGGGCGAACGTACATACGATATATCATTAGGAGTGTATCTCTTCTCAATCCTATTCGACGACTGCTCAGCCTACGCAATATGCCAATTGCACGGGTACCTTTCCCAGTCAAATGAGCTATGTGTGAGCGCCAGTTGAGAGAGGCGTTATAAATAATTCCGAGGTATTTAACAGATTCCACCTGTGGTATGTCTTGAAGGTGGTAAGACAATGAAATGTGCACTATGTCACGTATCGGAAATACGAGAACAGCACATTTGCTGGCATTAAGGGTGAAGTGACTAGCATCTAACCACCTCTCCAGATCATAAAGGTAAGTTTGCAGTCGTTGGTATAGCGTGTGGATGTCGTTTGCAGATGCAAAAAACGCAATATCATCTGCATAAACATAAGTAGTTATTTCTTGATGACAAGGTAGTGTGCTCATGAGAATATTAAAAAGTACCGGGGAAAGAACTGAGCCTTGCGGTACGCCTCTCATTTGTTTGTGTCTAGAAGAAGAAACGCCGCTTTCGTAGCAATAGAATTCTCTTTCACCTAAGAATGACCGAATCCACGCTACTATATACCCAGGAACACCACAGGAAGTTAACCGATTGATCAATATTGTGTGCTCCACAGTGTCGTATGCTTTAGCTATATCGAGCGTCACTAAGGCAGCGTATTGCTTATGACGTCGAGCGAGTTGTATTCCGCTTTCTAAGTCGACGTGGGCATGCCAGATGGAGCAGCCGGCCCTGAAACCAATCTGACAGGGACTAAGAAGAGAATTATCATTAATAAATTTCATGATGCGACGGTGAAGAAGCCTCTCAATGAATTTTACTACGTTTGATGTAAGCGCAATGGGCCTAATGTTCTCTAATACATACCTTCCCTCTTGTTTCTTGAGCATCAATATTACCTTGGCAAGCTTCCAGTGCAACGGAATCCATGCATATTTAATTGAATAATTCACCAGGTCTAAAAGAACGCTAGGCGATTCCTGTAACAGTATTTTTAACATTGCATTTGTGACGCCATCAGGGCCAGGGGCTGAATTCGGTAAACGTAGTGAAGTCTCATTTAGTTCAGCTAAGGAAATTGGAGTAAAGTCATCCCAAGGACCTAATGTAGATTGAATAGCCGGAAGCCTGGTCGTAAATCGATTTTCTAAGCCTTCGGCAATCCCTTCTAGGGAGGCGCTCAGTTCCTGCGGGGTCAAAACAATTGAATCTAATGTTAAGGGTGTTGGTAGCACCTTCCTAGCACGAAGGAATGAAAATAAAGCACGCTTATTTTTTGAATTAGATAGATAATCGTAATGTCTAATATCGTATTCCTCTTTGGCTCGATTAACAGTACGCTTAAATACACCAGCATAAAACTGATAATTTTTCCAATTGGTCGGGCACTGATTATGCAGAAGCATTTTCCAAGCGGCCTTTCTTTTTCTATAGTCCCGCGTGCACTCATTATTCCACCAACGACAAGCGGTGCCTTTAGCCGAAGGGATGAAAAATTCAGCTTGCTTGCGGGAATCCTCTAGAATTGATCAAATGGTTGAAGCGATTTCCTTATGATTGGCATTGGCAAGTTTCGAAACGGCAGAACGCAAGAAAGTCTTAAATTTCGTATGGTCCATAAATGTGCATGCCTGGTAATCTAAAGATGTTATTTGACAATTGATTTCAAATGACACAGGAAGATGTTCGCTGTTGGTTGCTGATTCAACCGCTACCCACGACAAAACCTTGATGCCAGCGCTACAAAATGTCAAATCTAACACTGAATGGAAGGGTCCTCTAACAAACGTCACTTGTCCTGTGTTCTGACATGAAAGGTGACTATCAATGGTCCACTCCCAAAGTCGCTTACCACACAAATCTGTTTTTTGTCCCCACGACACGTGATGTGAATTAAAATCCCCCACAAACAAAATTTCTTTTCTACATGCAGCCACAGCCATATCAAGTTGACGCGTACTTTGCACACCGATGGGGAAATAAGCATTTATAATTGAAAATGGATGGTATCCTGGGAGACATAAATCTATGGCCAAAATTTCACAGTCGCAGTCCATGATTTGAAAAGAAATTTTTGCCTTGTGACAAATTTTACTGGAAACAAGTATCATTAATCCTCCACCTCGCGAGTCTCTATCTAATCGGAAGGACCGAAAACCTTTTAAATGAAAATTTTTCTCTGGTGAAAGCCACGTTTCTTGAAGAAGTGAGATATCTGGATTGAATTGAGTAGATAGGCAGTATAAATCTGTTGAAGCTGAAAATATAGAACGACAGTTCCACTGGAGCACTTTCAACTGTCCAATGGTGTTGAACGCACAGCAGCGGCAACTGCCGCCTTTAGAATACTTTCTGTAAGCACAGGAGTTGGTTGACTCTTTTTTTATTTTGGTTTCATCGTTTTTGAAATTGGGGACCCCATACGTTTGGGAGCTCGAGTATCAAGTTCCATGTCTGTGACAATAACAGTGTCTGAACAAGAGGGCTCATCCTCACGTGTTTGGACTAGCGAAGTAGTGTCTGTGGAATATTCTGCAACTGTGGAAGGCCTCTCTACCTCGTTGCTAGGCGTTCGAGGTGTGGCGTTAGATACTGGGCACTGCATTGGTGTCCTAGTTGGCTGCATTATTTGCATCATTTGACTGGAAATGATTTGCGCTAAGCAATCAGAAAGACTTGATATCAATTTATCCATAGCTTTAGCCATTGCTTTTTCCACAGGAGAGTCAATTGCTTCTGAGAGGTTAAGATCCATGCTCGGAGTGTTGCGCGCTGTAACACCAGAGTATCCGAAGGCCCTGTCTTTGATAACTGAAATTGCATCTCTTCGGGAGCAACGACGGCGGTCGATTATTTCAAGAATTTGTATTTCTTGAGAGCGAGCTGAGCAGTTTGAATAGTCTGCTGGGTGTTCTCCCCCACAGAGGCAGCACTTTTGAGATTGAGTAGAGCATTCACTTGAAGAATGACCATCCCCACAGGTGCGGCAACGCAAGCTAGACTTACATCCTCCTGCACTGTGCCCGAATCTCCAACAATTCTTACACTGGATTGGACGTGACGGAAGCGGCTCCACACGGAACACAAGAGGCCACACCTTTATTTCAGATGGACATGATGTGCCCACAAACGTTGCAATAACAGATTCTGTCGGAACCCTCTCGTTATTGGCCAGTCGATTGCAACGGTAGATGGCAATGACGCCTGCTGAGGATAGCTTGTCCAGGGTTTCAGTAGGACTTAATCGGGAGTCTACGCCCCGTACAAGACCCTTGGTGCACGCAAGGTGAGGCGGAATAAAAGCACTCACCGGGGTGGAAGCGAATGAAGTGCATTTCAAGAGGTCTTCTACACAGGTCTGGTCGGGTGAACGACACACTATATCTCTCCGTCCGAACGCTCGTACATCAGTGATGGTCTGGAAGTGGTTAGACGTGGCCTTGAGTGCCTTCTGGACAGCCTGTGGATTCGTGATCCTGATGGAGCCTCCATTGGTAGGCACAAGCGCCACAGGAATGGTGCTGACGCCACTGCGAAAAAATAAATCTATGGGCAATTCATTAGGTGGCAGGGATGCTGACCAGGCGGATCGCGCCTGGCCAGGAGGACTGGTCGACATCAGCTCAAGACGGCTGACGCAAGGAATGCCAATAAACCAGGAACTAAAATACGCGTATTGAGACACCTTAAACCACCCGATACTCAGCCAAAACACCACTGCAGGTCAACGAAACGGTCGCTCTGTCGAGGCAAGCAGGAACCAGGGACAACAGCGATGGCGGCTTCGAACAGGCGGAGCGGAGCGGATGTCGGAGCGTTCTAAGAAGAAGGCACTTCGTCGTCGTCCTGCCCGAGGTTGTCAAAGATCACGTGTTCGTGAACGGGCATGCAATTTCAAATATTTAAAGTACGCCAGCAACTTCTTGCCGACCTCTGACTGGTGCCATCTCCGATGACAGCGGCAGCAGTGAAGAAAAAGAATAGTAACACTAAAACGAGCGGATGGATGAAATATCAGATGAAAATCAGATGGAAGGAATAAAAGAATAAAGTATGGACAACGCATAAAAGTTAAGAAAATTAAGACACATGTACCTATGTAACTAGGTGACCTGCATATATATAATTGTATATATGTTAGTATATAAAATAATACATAATGCATGTGGGGTAACAAGTGGTACAACAAAGCAAAAAAATGCAGAAGATCGAGTGAGTTGCAATCTACGCGCAGCAAAGCTTTGTGAGTGCATAAAGATTCGTAACACGAGTTTGTGTTTATTGAATGTCCGTTCAAAGTTTCACGGAAGGATTTATTCAGACATTGTAGAGAGGCTGATGCCATGCCGCCGCTGCCACGCATGCGCGAAGGCATGCTAATGCTATACTTAGCTTATAATGCTACACTCTAAAAAAAGTTTGCACCCTTTGGGGTGTATATCTGCCACACAACAATAATCGCCATCTGCCTTGATGCATTTCCTTTCTTTACCGCTGCGAGTCCGGTACTTTCCAGTAACGAACAGCATGCGAGTTATCAGCATGACATAGCATTCCCGACAGGAAAGTAGTGGGCGCGGCGTTTTCAAGAAAGGAAACGCATCAAGGCAGATGTCGATTATTGCTGTGTGGCAGATATACACCCCAAAGGGTCCAAAAATTTTTTAGAGTATATGCTCTACGCTGTCATAAGCTTTTGAAATATCTAAAGTTACGAGGGCCGAAACTTCTAAGTTACTCTCAGCTAACTGTAACTTGCTTTCTAAATCGAGATGCACGCACCAAATAGAACAACCACTGCGACATCCAATCTGAGTGGTGTCTAATGCCTTAATTTTATAAATGTGCTCTGATAGACAAATATAAACAACTCTTTCGAATAATTTTACCATGTTAGAAGTTACAGCGATTGGCGAAATGTTGTCCGAATCAAGATTTTTTTTCCGGCGTTCTTTAGAAGCACGATAATTTCAGCTACCTTCCACTCGTTAGGTAGCCATTTTGTCTAAAGGAAAGTGTTCGCAATATTTTGCAACTCTCCCGTAAATTTACGTACCAAAAATTTGAGCAAGCTAATAGATATAGCATCATAAGCCGGAGCTGCCGATCTCATATAAGCTACGACAGATAGAAGTTGCTCCAGTAGTAGCGTGCTTTTCTTCGTTTTTCGAGCGCTGCTCTTAGACGCCCGTCCCTCGGTTGAGCACCGGCGTCCCTCGGCGTAATATCGCGAACGCGCTCGTGCCACTGCTCGCGCATTCGTCGTCGTATTCTTACACAGTTGGCTCCGATTCCGCTCATCATGCTAGCGTTCCAGGCCCTGAAGGCACTGGCTCAATGTCAGACGGTGCGGTCTCATATTCTTTGCCTCAATGTATCGCTCAAATTTCTCATTAGGGATTTATCATAATCGTCGGACACTTTTTTCTATTTTTGCTCATACTAAGGCCAGAGTACACATATCCGGCATATCCCGAAGCATATAGACACGTAACATCCTGACATGCACACACGAACAAAAAGTATCCGAGCATATACACACGAACAGCATATACCAAGCTCGCATGCTATGTTCAGACAATGAATCTATGATGACAGTGACAGCGGCTTCTTTTACAGCGATGTTGCTAGAGGAATTTCCACGACCATTTCGCGCGGCTATGGTGAAGGGCGATGGCAGGTGGTACTACACTCGGTATCAGAAGTAGTAAGAATCACAAGAAGAGACAGCAAGCACAGTATTCATCAGAGCCCCGAATGCGCTCCGAACCTAATTACAAATAAATATAGAATAAAAGCTACACTAAACATTCGCAACGCTAATGGATCACAATTTCTTTGACTATTGATGCCTGCATGTAATCGACCCAGATGATAAATTACACATGTCCCTGAGCACTGTCAGACGCCTTAAACGCTCAAACACATATTATGGGATAGCCTAGCATATATGACAAAAAGACGAGCGCTGGACAGTTTCTTAGCAAGCGTTGGCAGGCTACCACTGTCGTACAGAGCTATTTTTGGCCCATAGCCTGGTGCTACACCTGCAAGGAAGATAACGAAAGTGCCGGGAAAGTTCTTGCATGAAACATCCCTATACGAGTGGTTATAGGGCTTTAGTGTAGGGCCGCTGTCCAACGTACATAGCCACTGGCCCCCCTTTTTTTTTCTCTCCTGATAATCATCCATGAAAATACTTGCACTTATTTTTCCTGTTCCCCAGTACAGAATAGAAGGATAAAGCGAACTAGCACAGGTCGACTTCTCTGTCTTCCCGTCACATAAAATGTTTACACATATTTCTCTTTGCATTTTCATCTTAGCGAGTGATACATAGTAATTTGCTTTCCACGTCATGTCTAACTGACTTCAATTTGGAGGTGAGTTAGGAGGGTTGGAAATCTACAAACATTTTGCATGTATTCTGATGAGCGTTTTGGCTAAGGTCAGTTTTTGGATGGCATACCAAGCAATGCCTCAGCGTGCATCCAGCTCGGCTTCGGCATCTACGGCCCTGCCAGGGATGCCGCCTGCTGCTGATCTAAGATGTCTCAGCTCAGCATCGCCAGCTCTCCCGGGGGGCCTGTGAGGATGGCGTCAGGACCTCTGCGCCAACGCCCCTCAATGAGCCCAATTTTGCATCCGAAGGATGTGAGGACACCTTATACGGATTCGCTTTACTTCATGTATTAGTTGCTCGGGTTGGCATACATCGGCGAAGGTTTGATTTGTTCTTCATCTGTAATATGCTGTGCTCCTGAAGTGTTCATCTATTACTATCGACTACATCGAGCTACAAAATCATGCACCAGTATGTGACCACGCAGATGCATTCCCTGGAGGTTTTCCACTGCATAAATAAATTAGGCGATGCTCATGACCATAGTAAAAACTTTTGCTATAGCTCCTAATAGTTCTTAGATCGCCTTATACTCTAAACATGCATGTTGTCTCCAAGCATGAGAAAACACACGGTGTGGTCACATTTGAACATCAACATATACCTGAAGAGATAAGTTCTGCGGGTCCAGGTGAAGACAGGGATCCGACATACGTTGAAGCACATCATCAAATGTCATGTTGCTAAGTCACTTCTGCGGCACCATATTTGTTCTTTTCATTGCCAGTATTCAATTTTGCATAACCAGCAAAAATATAAAGCTACCATGCTGAAGCAAACATAAATTTCGAAGACAGTAATATCTATTTCACGTATATTCTTGAATAAAGAACTTCTAAAGCGCCTCAGCGGAAACTTTTTTAGTGGCTGACTTACTGCTGAGAAAATAGCAACATTGACAGCTATTCTCCTCATTTAAAATTCTTAGTAGAATTCCAAACAAAACATTCTCAAAAGTAAGCCCAGTTTGGCATAGGCACTTGACTGTAGATGTTATACTCAAGGGCTCAGGTTTTAGTCAGAAGACACGAAAGGAGCACATCAAGAACTTGCCTTTTCATAAGCCTCCTGTAAAAGCGCTGCCAAGGATGCAAAAGCATCGCATCACTTCTCTGAGTGTCATCATTTCGCATATGACCCTGAACTTGAAGAAATGCAAAACCACGATACTATCCAGGCCATTCGGTCCCTCGCATCACACTTTTAAAAGCGGCCGACAGGTAGGCGCCCCGTTTTCGCTTTCACTTTTTCTCATCTTCAAGCACTGCCGCGCAAAATAAAGTACCGTGCATGAAGAGCTACATGAAAAACCTCTTTCGCTCCTGACATGTCGTAATTGGGCCACCTCTATGGGAATAATGTTTGCCCGATATATTATGCTAAATTTTGCCTATTAAAGGGGGGGAGGGGGAGGCAGGAAAGAGCAAGTTCGTTGAGTGATCCTCAATGGCGAGAATTCGAAAAGGTGTTTTTTTTTCTAGACATTTGAAAGCAAAAATTGCAGCACCCTTAACTTTAAAATACGTAAAATGTTTCTGAAATGTGCATGAGCCTCAATTATATAAGCGGCCTAATGGAGCGAAATTAATAGACATTTCCAATTTCACGTGGTTTGCATGCTACATTAAAATGGCATCTCAGCACAGCGCACATGATATAAATTAACGAACTTCTTCACACTATGCTAGGCACGATGTATTGTACATAAACACTCAATCACTGTTCAAGAGAGCAGTAGCGGCAACAGCATATTTTTCCCTACTCTTGCACAACTTACGCATACACATTGGCCCTGAGTTTTCAAGAACTTCGGGAATTACGATGTCTTCAGGCGTTTCGAAAAACGTTGAATATGTCTTCTTTTACACGACTGCAACTTCGTTTACGCGATTCGGCCTCTAAATATCAAGAATATGTCCTATTATATGAATGATTCAACCAGCATAAAAAAGCAGGTGTTAGATTGCAATAATCCGGCACCCTGATGAGCAAATGGTGTCGCTATAAGGCAGGTACGTGACAACTGCTTCTATAAACACGTTGAGCAAATTCAAATTCAGTCTAGACACCATTAAGTACGTGCCGAAATAGCTGTGCACACCTGTTTTACCAAATGCTTGAATTTCGTAAAGCTTACTGGGGGGATTGATCACCGCTGGCGCAGACGCAATATTAACGTGTCCAGCGTGAAAATGTTCCAAACATGCATACAGTCTTTCATATAAAGGTACAAGAAAAAGCCATTTCTCTCTTGACATTTGCTGCATGTTTCACCATCTCACTGAACCAACCATGTTTCCCTGCTGATGCGACATTTGCGCGCTGACTGCGTCTGCTAAAAAGAGTAAGGCGCAGATATTTGATATTAAGCTTCAAATTCTTTATACTGACTAGCTATAAGAGCATAACAATGCAAAGCATAACAATGCCCACTATGCGAAGACGGAAGGACGCCGGCGCAGTTGGTTTATACGTGTCGTAATAGCTGCTGCACTGTCGCCCGGTTTTGCTATTCGATAGTGTTTCGCCGCTTTCCTTCTATGGAGCTTCCTTTCTGAGGAGCTGTAGCAGTTTTCCCTGCAAGTTCATGGCACAACCAAACGGTTGTACTGTTAGATAAACCTTGTCTCCCATTGCATATTACCACCGAATTATGCCGTATAATAATTATCCCTGTATACTGCTGCGGTAAAATATCAGCTGGGTTTACTGACAGGTATTAACCGAACTATATCCATTTGATTAGGCACTGATTCCCCTACAAAGCGCATTTTCGTATTGTTAATATGTAACAGCCGTTGCGTAAGACAAAGTTGGGCTAAACATCCTCAAAGAAACCGAGCTGGATCATTGAGAAACTTTGTACTTTCCAATATTTCAAGCATGGTTGAAAAGAGTGCTACGACAGAAAGTATTATTTATTTGAGCTTCGAGGCGTCAATTTCTCAACAATGTCGATTCCCACATCAATACTTGTGGTAACATTGGCAGTTGTGCAGGTGCACATATATATATATATATATATATATATATATATATATATATATATATATATATATATATATATATATATATATCGACAGCTTATTCGTCGCAGTCAGACCGCAAGTAGCACTGAACATATCCTTGATGCATAATGAACATTGTCAAGAGACGTGTGCGTCAGCGTGATATCAATGCCATGACTTAATGGGTCCCTTTAAGCACTGTTATTATAGTGATCCATAACAAACTTTCATTTCTATTTTTTTCCGGCAGCTATCAAATCGTAGTATCATAAATGCTCCCTCATTCTGCGTAACCTTTGAAGCGACAATAATGAATGCCAACAGTGATACTTCAAGAGTTGCCTTGATAGATAAGGTACGCGACACCATCTTTAACTACACAACACCTCTGGAGCAATAACACAGATGCTTGCGCAGGATATTATAAGTGTTTTAAATGTTCCATACTTCGCAAGTTTTTCGCAGATCATTCGACTAAAGAACAACTGAGCCCTTCATGAACTTAATGAGAGTGACACATACTAGAAAGGTGTCGTTAAATAAGTCATAGCCTTGTTCATAAACATAAAATTGAAAACAAAAGTTAATTTGGCAACATAATTCGTGAGCGAAAACGCATATTACCGTGCACAAAGGCAAATCGGTGTGTTAATCGATGCTCGATGACAAGCTACAACAGCGGTCTGCACGCCTTCATCCACAAATTAAATGATCAATAATAAAAAAAGTCGGAATGTGAAAAGCAGAAATGAAAGAAGCAGGCGCCCTCGCGACTGCACACGTTTGCGGGCAAGAACGAAGAGGCGAAAGAGAGAAAGCAAAAAATACGTGAGGACATCTAATGTGTTCAAGGTGGAAGGATGGCTGTAGTGAGTGTGAAATACCGAGTCCCGCAGTAAAGCGTCGGAAAGACGACGTAAAATGAAACAAAATGGAGTCCCCGGCGAGAAGCACTCCACATCAATTAAAACACGGGGAACGAACGTCAAGCGGGAATCTCGACCGCTTCTTGGTACCGCGTAAGCAACGTCCTTGAACCATAAATAAAAAAGCGCGCTCTCGGCGGGCGAGCCAGACTGTGGCACGAAACTGGGTCCCAGAGAGCCTACGTGCTGAGAGATCGAAATTCCCTCTTCTCGCTGTCTTCGTTCGACGAGAATATTACGAGAGATACGCGTAGGCGCCAGGAGTGTCGTCTTGGCGAGAGACCTATAGCGATCGGCTGAGGTTCGGCCAAAGCGTGTCGGAGAAATTAACGTGGCACGATCTTGGCCTTCGGAACGGGATGTGCACTGCCCAAGGAGCACGCCGAGGCTTTCCTCTGGGCACTGCAGCGCGCCGAACACCGGCACCTGTGGTTAAAATGAGCGGCTGCGTGCGTCTCTGCGGTCACTCCCTCTTCGTGGGCGTTCTGGTATGCGACCACTGGGCTCGAACTGGCACGACCCCGACTTGAAGAAATTTTTCCACGGTCGTCTTTCTCAGCTGCCTCTGGCGAGCATGGATACTTCCTCCCCAAGATTCCCACGTGCTTTTCTCTTTAAGCTTTATTCATTAAAAAGTGGCGTATTTTTTCTACTGTGATGGCAGCGTGACTGAAAACTGTGCTGAAATACATAAAATTCTACTGTGGCACTGGTCGCATCCAGTTTGACCGTTGTTTCAAGCATGAAATGTTTAAATTGCAATTGTCATTGAAGGATCTTATGGGTAATTTATGAGGGTGCACAAATATTTGAAGCTTTTGAATAACGAATAGAAAATTGTCCTATTTGATTAGGTCTTCGAATCTAGTAGTCCCTGCCCACAAATGAGAATACTTTTCGAATACGTTTCGAATATTTTAGAACATCATCCGCGCCCAGATGAACATAAAAGTAAAGCAAACCCACGGTAAATTTTTATCCCCGCAAGCATACTATAGACAATAAACATTAGAGCTTGCGCATTGGAGCAGGCTCTGTCGCATAGGTAGCCACCTATACATACTTAACAAGCTACATTTTACATGTTACCCATACTTTACAGGCTATACAGCAATCATTCGCACTCTCTGAAACGTCCTGTGCAAGCGAAGAAGCTACTTGCTTGCGTTTAATGCCCCATTTGAGCTTATAATTAGCAGCGCTTCATAGCAAACTATGTAATGACGGAGACTTGCTAATTTTAAGTGCCGTAAACTATGACGTGGAACATCGTTTTATATTAATTCTAATAATGGCTGTTCAGTAGACGAAAACTATAGGATAACCATGCGGTATTCGATTCGATTCACTTCTGGCCCTATTTGATTCGTATTGGATTCGGTCTACGTGCATTCGGTGTACGTAAATGCGTACACGCGATAATGGGGCTCTACGAACCAAGATGTAAGCCAAGTCACGCAACCTGCTTTGTCTATTTCCTTTCGCATCATCTAGCTGGCATGATACATGGTTGTATATGTGCACATGCCAGAATAAACAGTATTTATTTATTCTTTAGCACGTTGTCCTGCCCACCCAGGCACGCAAAATGTGCCTTTGCGGTAGTGGTTAGAAATCTACGTGCTCCTTAACTTGGTCACCTGGAATGATGCTATAACTATATATAAAAACATAATAGTAAAGGTCTATTGCATGTTTTTTTTTTCGTGTATACACAAGTTTCGGAGGAACTGCATTTTAGTCGTCAGCACTTAGCACAGGAAACATCACGGCAAAGATTTCCTTAATCACAAGTTTTGTTCCCATACCCATAGGCAACTATCGCGTTACGTGCACACTGCTTAATGTCTTATTGCACAGCTATGCTTCTCCAAAGATAAATATTTCTCAGATTCTAGATTCTGGAGCTTTACGTGCCCAAACCGCCATCTCAATATGAGGCACAGTATACTGGACGACTCCGAATTAATTTTGACCACCTGAGGTTCTTAACATGTCACCAATGCACGGGACGCGGGCGTTCTTGCATTTCGCCCCCATCGAAATGCGGCCACTGGGCCCCGGATTTGATCCCACGACCTCTTGCTTAGCAGCGCAGCACTATAGCCGCTAATCCACTGCGGCTGGTCGATCTTCCTCAACGGCGGCTTGTTTCAATAGCATTTGCAGTCTGCCGTTACGACGTCTTTCGTACCGTATGTGCTTATGATGAGCAATGGTAGCGCCTGAAAAAAGACGTTCGCGGGAACCAATATTACCTAACTTGAAATCATGTCCTATATAGTGCAGTACCTCGAAGATGTGCTTCTATAGCAAACTAGTTTAAGTAATCTGCTATAATTTTTTGCATCAATATCGGCTGTTCATCAGAGAGAATTCCTAAACCCTACTTTAATGCGTTTTTTTTTTCTATAGTTGTGCAGCGTGAGAGGCTGCTTGCCATTATCGATGTTCAGATGAATTTATAAGACCTCCTTCGTGGAGCCTAGTCAATTCTTCAGCGCTGTATTTTTTGTGAAACGGAAAGACATAGGCAATCCTTTCGGCATAAATTTATGGTGCTGTCTGTGAGTCGTATTATAAACATTTAGAGGCGTTTGTTCCATAGCAGTACTAAAATGCATTCATAGAGCTTGAGTGTTATGTTTGCCCATATTTTGACAGCACACTTTGAATTTCGCTTACACATTATGCATAACATGTACCTAAATTTAACCATATCCAAATGAAAATAAGATAATTAGTTTAGTTCACGGAAGATATTGGGGACATGTATTACGAACGACACATATAACGCATGAGAATGCCGAAAATAGGGTGAAAAGGAGTGTTCCGTGATTCTTCGCAACGCTGTCAATTAATTCAGATGATAGAGAAAAGGGTTGTGTAGAAAGGCTGGGAGGTTAACCAGAGGTGGTTTCGGTTAAGTACCATGTGCAGGGGCAAGCAATGCGGAGATAAAAAGAGAAAGAGAAAGGAAGGGGGAGCGATAAAGAAAGAAGGACGAGAGCAAACAAACTGCGTACACTAGAGCGGTAGGAGGCGGCGTTCTTAAAGTCTAACGTGAAGGCCTGTAGACCGCAGGAATCTTAGTAACGCGAATACGGCCTTCTGCGAAAATGTTCTTTCGGAGCACTGGCGTAGCGCTTTTAGTTCTGATAGTGGTCGATGGCCCAATAGTTCTATCACTCTGCACATCACTCGGCATCACGGAATCACTTGCATCTCGGCACTACAGCGCGGGCAGGCACAGATAATGTGTGTGAGCGTCTCTTAACAGCTGCATGTGTCGCATGTGGGGCTGTTGGCCATTCCAGTAAGGAATAAGCCAGAAATTCACATTTTAGCTACGCATTACACTTAAGGTAGCCATATTTTCACCAAATACAAACTTGACGTAACGTAAGCATTCGTCGGGAAACTAGGAAACAGCGTAAAATGACCTTACAAAGCTTTCAAGCGTTTCTTATAGGAATTGTTTCTAAAAGCTGTATTTCATCCAAACTTATTTGCCATAGCGGAAAGATATTCCGATGCATTATCTCTACTTTCACTTCATTTCATCTTGGCAGTGTTCATAGTTACACCAGATTTCACGGGCAAACTTCTGCGCCGTGGTATCTAAATATAGACAAGGCACCTTGTGTAGCTTAGAGAGGACACCGGTGAAGCCAGCTATGTACTCAGTATAGCACATAAAAACAGCGAAAATAAAGAAAAAACAAGGGTTCAGTAATTATTCGCGACTATTGTAATTTAGGTAGAAACGTGAAAGCTTCCCGGCACACTAAACTGAACATGCTCCCATGTTCTTAAAACTTGGGACCAAACAATGACATCTTCCTTACCTCAGTAAGGAAGCCTTCATTGCAGTGAGGCTACCGTATGTCACTCTGAAAGCTTCCTTACTGAGGGGCCCTCGGTGAAGGCTTCCTTAGTGCTTCCTCAGCATAAGGTAGCTCCAAAGCTACCTTCATGGGTCCTTACTCCGCTCCTGGCCCTGCACGAGCGCTTCCCCTCACTGCTTACGTGACGTTTGCTTGCGCTTGCGCGCTGTCGCCCCCCTGCGGAGAAGTGCGAGCACGGTACGTCTTGCCAGGCATGTTCGTTTCAGTCACGCGTGCGGCTTGAAAGCGTTGCTAGGTGTTGCTAGGCGTTGCAGGACGCCGGCGTGCCAGCGTTGATGCAGCACATCAAGTTTTGCACTGTAATGCGCTACTTCTTTAACTTTCGTAAACGAAACTAGAAGAAAGCGTCCACGCTTCTCTATATTAGCTCTTCAATTTAAAGATTGTGCGATGATACAACATTTTTTTTATAGAAGTATGGTGTTCGCGTAAAGCTTTTAAGAGGTAATCTCGAACCCAGGCATGCGGCAACCGCTCCTTACGGGAAGACAGGCGACGGGAGCTTTCAGAGTACGGTTGCTTCCTCCATCGGTCCTTCGCTGTAAGGAGGCCTCACGTGAGGTTAGGAGGCACTCGAAGGAAAGGAACGTTTCATTGTTTGGGCCTTGGACTCTCTGTCTTGTGCAGTTGTTTTAAAATTCCGGCAAACATTGAGGCAAACCACAGTATGACGATCTAAAGCTTTTGCGTCAGTTATTTTCTAGAAATGCTCTAATCAATCTACAATAATTCAACACTTATTGTCCCTTACTCACAACATGTTCTTATACTTCAGCAAAATATATACAACGCGTCTCCCATAGCTCGCTAAAGTGACCGGCAGAACAAACCGCATGCCTCGTTTAACGCCTGAACAGTTGTAGGAAACAAATAGTCGGTAATTATTTTCTAAGCACTTAACGTACACAGATCCACCATTTGTTACAAATCACCCAAAGCATGGCTTATATTTTCCATAAATGGAAAATTGCTGCCGTTTTTCGTTCTTCTATGGAAGCGGAGAAAATTTGTAACAGTTCCATGTAACGTATTGAAACAAGCCGAAACTAAAGATAGCAATATTCACTTTGTTTCTAATTAACACACGCAATTAAAGATTTGCAGAATATTTCCTCAAACCTTTTCCACAGTTTTTCAGAATGTATGAACATTGTGAGTGATGTAGTTTTTCTCATAAAAGCGTGATAAGTTACATATAATGTTTTTGATCGAGCTATCCTAGTCACACTAACGGCTTGACTGCAAAAAATAATGAAAAATAAAAGGGCACACTCCAGTGGCCTGTTCAAAATTTTTTTCAACTCAGTTTTTCCGAACATCAAAATTAGAACTATGTAGCTGTGTTTGAAACAGTTTACGCACCTCGGCGTTACGTCTCTTAAGAGTTGTCTAATAGCTCGCTATCAGTGCGGTCTATGTATATGCTTAAGTGGCACAACCTAAAAGTAAATAGAACTTAAGATGGGTGAAGTATTTTCGGCGTCTCTCTAGAGCCGAGGTGTGTAAAAAAAAAAATCCAGAATATTAGCGACATCGGACGAACTTTGCGCTTCGAAGTGCACAAAACTTCTTACTGGCTTGGCGGTATACGGTCGCATCCTTGAATCGTTGAAGGAATTGTGCGGAGCAAGTCTTGGTGCAGTCAGCGTGCGCGCCTATTCGGATAAAGTGGCTGCTGAAGCATGTCCCGAGCTGCACAATATTACTCGCAAAATTGAGCAAACTTATGCAAACCAAGCTCACCAACCTTGGAGGCAATACGACACTTCCGCAAATGGCACGGAAACGTTCACATCTGACGACATGTGTCCACGCGTATCTGCGAAGCCCACGATCCCATGGAGAAACACCCAAACTGCCGTACGCAGTAACCCGCCCTACAAAAAAAAAAAAAATCCCCGCGTGCACTGCATGGTGACCTTTCAGGTCAAACCGAAAGTGCATCGTACATGTTCTTTTTTTTTGCGCGCTGCGCTGAAAACTGCGAGTGCTTTCGCCCCGGCACAAATGCAGATTTCTGGGCGACGCGAGGCGAACTTCAACCACCCATTTCAGCGCTCGTGTCTTTCTTTCCTCGTGTTTCACGCGATGCCGCTTCGTTCTCGAACCCATGCGCGAGCGCACGCGCCGGGAAATGGTGGCTAATTCATGCGCACATGTCGGCAGGCGCCCGTGGTGTCGTGAAATAGAAAGTAGGGCGACAGTCCCACTGTACACCGCACCCCCTGTATATAAGCGCGCGAATTCCTGATGACAGCGAACGTTTTCTCGCCATTCCGAAAGACGCGCTTCGGGATCCACAGGATATACACGCCGGGTGGACGCCTGCTGCTTCGCTGATATCGAAGACAATCTTTGTCGCCGTGGTGTCGACGCACGCAAGGGAACAATCATGGTATTTCAGGTGAGACAGTGCGCGAAAACCGGGAGCGCCTGAGAGGGTTCGATTTCCTCCGCTCTTCGAGTTGTCCGCGACGTATCGCAATGGGCTGTAAAATCTCCTGTCCTATAAATACGCTACTTCGACGAAGAATTTCACAATAAGGAAAAAAAAAACGACCTGCGTGGGAACGATACAGATGGCACAACGTTCTTTGTGAAGCCACCGCTTCCTCATTTCCGCAAATGGGCACGAAATGACTCTCCGCGAACCTGCTTCACGTGCGGTCGAAGTGAGTCAGTTCCTCGATGTCGGCTTTCTTTGAATCTCTTCCAACAAGGCACAACACGGCTACCTGTATTCTCGAAGGAACCGCATCAGCTTCTGTCAGAAGCTTTCCCACTGCGACTGAAGCTTCCCAGTTATTGAAATGAATATCTCGCGAAGCCTTTCAGCTGTCACAATGCTGCGCTTTCGCGGATAACTGCACGTCTCGTGGTGTATGCTCTAGCATTTTTAAACCTCCATGTGTATGTGCCGACACTTACATTCATCCAGCTCTATTTTATAGCTCTTTCTTCTGTTTCCTGATATATGCGTTTCGTGTTTTTTTCCATGATTCATATTAAGAATAGCCAATATCAGGCTACAGTGCTGAACACAATGGCAGGACTTATGTACCCGGGCGTTGGGATTGTGTTCTATTTGGCCACAATGCAGAGATGCTTGGATGCTGAAAATTTTTCGCCCGATAATCTTTCCCGAGGAGGCAAAGGTCCCTGCCTTTCAGTGCAACATTTCTCTCTCTTGCCACGGGGTGTACCTTACTGCTCGGTGAAATGTATGTTGCGTCAAGCGAGCAAATCAATGAATTAAATTTTGTACCTGGGTGCAAGGCAGAGATGGAGTCCCACATTACACTGCGTGCACCCTTTCACGAGCTCAATCAACAGTGCTAGAATATAAAGTGTGCAATCTTCAGAGAACTGAGTGATGCTTGGCGTCTTTGTTATTATTTTTTGCTTGAATAACATCAATAGCAAGTATCAGACACATTAGTGATCAAAGCGCTATTACGCCTTTTTCTCTGAGCAGTGGTTAACAATATGAGAACGCTCTGGTTCCAAACCCCAGCTAGCTGGTTCCGGCGAGTCCTGCGCTCTATTTGGGGCTTTCCCTTGGTATCGATGTCCCTGCTGCTGTGCGGGGCGGCGCGGGCTGAGTGTCGGTCAATTCTCACTGTACTATGGCTTTTACTCGCCATGAGTTAATTGTCCGAATGTGCTCGAGCTCTTTACTTTTCCCAGCATCTCGCGTGTAAAGGAAGCGAAGAACTTACATAAGTACTTGAGTAGCTTAACGTTAGGACCTAGGAAACTGCTAAGCAATGCTGGAAACTTCGGTATGAACGGACGCCGCGGTATATTTTTCCCACTCTCTTTCATGAAGAAATAAATATCTTCTTCTAGCGTGCACCCCACAGATATTTATGGGTCAGAAATCAAAGTAGGTGTTTGTTCTCTAGAACCAGACACCTACCCCACGATTTACTACAATCAGATAGAATATGAAGGAAAGCAATCGTTCGCGTTCGGATATGAAGGCTCGCAGTTTGCCTCAAGGGTACCATTACGTTCATGTCATTGCGTCAGCGATGAGAACGACTGTCATAACTGTTGTCAAAACATAAATAGAGAGAAATATTATTAATATTAATAACAAGGCGGGGAAATTAACAAGAGGTAGTACTGGTTTGGTACCCTGCACGTGCGGAACGGGCAAGTGGTTAGATAGGAAAAGAGAGGAAAGGAGCACAACCGAAATGAACGAAGTACGCAATCTAGCGGCAGCAGGTAGTCGTGTTTTTAAACTTCCATGTTTAGGCCCAAGACCGGGCAACAACTTGAACAGAACATGTTTAGCCTTCTGCGAAAAACTGACTTATTCACGTATAAACGCTGATTTCTGGAAACTCCTAGATCAATTTGAACACGAAGAGCAGGACATGGCTGATGCTTGTAAAGCAGTTCAAAGCAATTTCGGTTGCAAAACGACGCCAGTAGACAGCGAAGGCAAAGAATTTCTTCACAGAGGCAGCTAGGCAAGAAAAAAAAAGGGTATTCAGCTCAAAACATTTCTTTTATGACTGACACCATTGTTTTACAACAGCAAACCTCACCAAATTAAAGAATAGAATAGGCTTTACTTGGGATCAAAGCTAAACGCCATGATAACTTCGCCACAGCGAGGCACTGATATCTCGGCATGCTTATGCATAAGTTGAGCACATGTGTGGAATTCCAACGACTTGCAGTGGCGTCGAAGCCTAAAGTGCCAACAGAACTCGTTTCAAGCGATAATGCGTGTGCGGGAGCACCAGCAAGCAAAGGCGTCTGCACATGCCATTACAACGAACCTTAGGTGTCGTCCTTCGACGCGGATTGCGAGATAAGGGGGTTTACCTGAGGCCTCACACTTACGTGTATCTTTCGCGACGGGTGCAGGTGCGCGTGGCTACAACAGTCAAGGAAAGTTCATTTATGCTGGCCATTGACTTGATTTAGCAATGGCGTGAATTCTTCCATCGCGCGCTGCATGTAGGTCATAATTAAAGATAACGAAGCTGCTGTTCCGTACGCAGTGGCAACCGATATTTAAGTCACTCGGAGAAGGCGTTGCCAGCCTTGTACACTCTTCATTACTTCAGACGGTTTACTGCATTTCTTTTCACCGTCTTTTTGACTCTCTTTCGCCGGCGTTTCAGGGACTTGCAAGTTGTGGCACTGCATCAACATGGAACTTACCACAGAACGCTTGTAAATCAGGTGGCGAATGTCGGTGCGCATTTTAAAATCTCTAAGTCAAAACTATGCCTACAACCGAGGACAAAAACAAGCTCGTGTTCGGAATATCTTCTTTTACGTAATTCTCGTCTTCTCAATTTAGCGTTGGCGAATTGCCGAACCACTTCGATGTCGACGTCGAATAGCTACCTTGAATACTAATATAGTCTGTCCCATAATGAGCATGAGACATGGTGCGTTTTTCAGCCGTAGCAGGCGGAGAACAAGGGCATGAGGCGATAGGGTAAAAAAGCTGAGATAAAGTGTCTCAGACATGTTACCTTCGGCAAAGGGGAGAGCAATGTCAAGTTGATACAAAACGCGAGTAGATGTGCCCACCTAATTACAATAGACACTGTGTCTTTGGGCCTTGTTTTAAACTCTCCAATGCGTCAGAAATGAATTTCATCAGACACTCTATACGTCAGGATAGAGATAACCACAGGCCACCACGGCCAATCGGAAATTCAGAAAATATTTATGTTATATATATATATAAACGTTAGTTAAATATATATATATATATATATATATATATATATATATATATATATATATATATATATATAACTAACGTTTATATATATATATAACATAAATATTTTCTGAATTATATATATTTCTATATATATAATTTCTATATTATATATATATATATATATATATATATATATATATATATATATATATATATATATATATATATATATATATATATTTCAATCCCCATCGCGGTTCTAGAGACGTTTCGGAGTAACGAAAGCGTAAGAAACTATTGCATCGTGTGGTAATGCCAGCACGCACACTTAGTGCGTTGCACCTAAACTTCTGTAATTTTGATCCTCAGTACTGGCCAGTTCACTGCGTACAGCCAAGGTGCATGTGAGCACAAATGACATTCATTGGCCACATCTAGAGTATGCTTGCGGTTTTAGGTGCTGTTGATTGCCGCTGCCGCCACCACCGCCTTTGCTGGTTATGCCCGGCCGGCTGCCGCTCCAGCTGTCGCAGCTCCCGTTCTCGCCGCAGCTCCAGCGCCTGTTCTTGTCCAGGTAAGCTTTGTCACGGCGTGACACTTGAGCGTTCTCCATAATTTGCTTCCTCTACAGTGACTACCTTCTTCCATTTCTCGTACTATGTTCGATAACCAGCGAAGCGTGAAACTCCAGCAGTATTTTATTACGCGCTGCAGGATGCTTAATACGAAAAGCGCCGAGCCTCACTTTACCTGTTTCCCGTATTTTTTTACCCGTCTCAAGCCAGCGCACCCGTACAGCTTCGGCTACGACTCCAAGGATGAGTTCGGCACCCATCAGTACCGCAACGAAGTGAGCGATTCGGCCAACCAAAAGCGCGGCAACTACGGCTACAAGGACGCCGGCGGAGTCTTCAGACAAGTCGACTACGTGGCCGACGGCGCGGGCTTCCGGGCCAACGTGTACACCAACGAGCCGGGCACGGCACCGTCGGCGCCCGCGGCCGCCGCCTACACCGCTCCTGCAGCCGCCCCCGTGGCTGCCGCGCCCGTGGCAAGGCCTCCTCCCCCTGCTGCTCCCGTTGTGGCCGCGGCTTCGTACAGGCCCGTGGTCAGACCTGCTCCCGTGGCCTTCCCGGCTCCCCCGCCGGCTCCCCTGGTCTACGGACCCGCTCCCGTGGCCAAGGCTGTGCCAGCGCCGTACCCAGCGGTGTTCCACGCGCCGGCTCCCTACTGGGCGCACCCGGCTCCCGCTGCAGCGCCAGTCGTCCACTCCGTCGCACCCGTCGTGCCGGCGGCTCCGGCTGTGCCGGCCCCCGCACCTGTGCTACCGGCACCAGTTCACTATGGCCCGCCGGCGCCGCTTCACTATGCCGCACCGGCACCACTTCACTATGGCGTGCGGCCGCCAGTCGCCCTGACAGCTCCGGGGCCCGCACCGCTCGGGGTGGCACACGCGCACTACGTTCACTACTATTAGGACACCCTGACGGACTCTCTGGGACGTCCTGAATCTTCATTCCATCGTTCACTTCATTACCAAGCTCTTTTTTTTTTGTCAAGTGATGACGGAAGGAGGTCCGCATGCTTGTCGTGCGCCGGAAAGCTATGAATGTGGAGAACGCGTTTCTCAGCTTAGAATAAATTGTGTCGCCGACGAAATGAAGAAATGTAATGGAAAGTGGTCCTCAAGACTATATTAAGACTCAAGGCTTCGCCATTTCGAGAACTTTTCTAGCGACATGGAGACTGTATGAGAAGGTGTCGTACTTAAAAGCATGCAGTGAAGTAAGCGCAGTGCGAAGCATTACATCACCAAAAGCGCTGTCACGTAGCCCTTTATACGCTGCGCGTTTGTTTGAATGATTCGTGACCAGCTCACCGAAATTTCCATTTCTTTTAGGCACAGACTTTTTTTTTATATCCCAATGGTGCTAAGCTGTGATTACTCTGCAGCTTTGACATACTCATGCAGTGACGAGGCTCAGGCGATCTTTGAAGAAATTCCGCGCGAGTTGACGCTGGCCGCCAGGTGGAGTCTTGGTTCTTCAGCTATTGCCAAGTGCTGCTGAAAGCAATATCATAGCGGATGTCGATGCAAAAACTGCACAGACGTATAACATGTTATCATTGACTTCATTGCATTCGTTGCTGTCGAAGTGGTCTTCCTTTATTGCTTTTCTCGTGACAAAAAAAATCATGATTGATATTATTGAGCCGATTATCAGTGGCAAGACCTCAGAATGTTTCTGTTCCAATGAAAGAGAAGATGTAAAAGAGTTAATAATATCTGCAAGATGAGCAGCATTTCCTCAGACCACGAACATCGTACACTGAAGTTGAATTTGCGGCTGAGGAATCAGCGCTGCATGCAATATTTCTTCGTTAATCATACGAGCACATCGAACAAGCAAACACTACTTTGTCTGAACAGCACATTACAGTCTGTGTATTCAAGAATAAGCACATTTCTGGGTGTAGTTTTCTGCGCTGTGTTCTAGTCTAACAACTATTGCTCATAGAAAACAAAGTGTTATAAATGTAATAATACTGCTTTTCTTCGGTAAAACTGTTTTCTTCGCAACGAAGGATGTCAGTACATTTTGAAGCGGTCTTTGTCTCCTGGACACAGAAGCCAGTTGCACAAAAACACGCTCTCTTTTAATTGTATTTGCTTGGTGCGGTCTCCGAGATTATTAAACAGCATGGAGTCCCGAGGTTCTCGTTGTAAGAAGCAGTTTGTTATTCATTATTGTTCCTGTTTCAGAATGCACATAATTATGTATATTGCGCTCATTTTAATAAAAGAGCTGACATAGACATGTTCACTTTGTCTGCTTTCTCTTAAACCGTCTTGTTAACAAAACCATGGCTGATGGTTTCAACAACCGTAGGAATTAAGCAATTAAGGTTACGGAATCTCCCTCTCCACAAAGATTTGACGCATAGAATAGCCTGAGCCTGGAGTGTGCCCAGAATTTATCGTGCCATACAATGGTTCCTTTTCTATATAGTATATGCATATGACCAGCAGCCAGGCAAAATAAGTATATCCTCGATAACCAGGGCTTTAAGATGGCATATTTAAAGTAGGAATGCATGCAAGGTTTTGTCACCGCTTCCCGGGGAAAACATGTTAAAGAAAGCACACTACGGGATATGTGGAAGAAACCAAGCGTGTTCCATTGGGGATATAGTCTTCCGAAAGCTTGGGTATGTTTTCTGTTGCCATTCATTCGACATTTAGCCAAGGCAGTTAAACAGATTAATAATAGCTAGTCAGAATGGTGCAAGTTCGTATATATATATATATATATATATATATATATATATATATATATATATATAATAGGTAATGTTTTCATGCTTGACGATCATGTCATACATTGCGAAATAAAATTGCGGTGCCTGCAGTCTCACGTCGCGCGTGCGCAGAACCTGTGCTTTCTAAGCAAGCTTTAAAGTAATAACTCTATGCTACATGGTTCACTGATCTACGGCCCACACAAACGAATCTTGACAATAGGAGTCGATAAACACCCATATATGACGGCGTAGACATAAGGTCAATTTTGTTCCCTTTTAAGAACTTCTCAAACTCTAGAACAATCATGTATCAATGAAGCCCTCAAGTTGTTTACCTGGTTCAATCGTTGCACTATCGTAGAACCCTAACTGGGAAAATCAAAACATTAGTGCTCAATTCTAAACTCTCGATCACCTCTACGGGGCTGCAGTGAGCACAGCCAAACTCAATTCGAAGTAGCGCACGGCAAGGGACGCTATATCACTAACGGGGACACTCAAGGAAGCTACTAAACTGAACCCAAAAGTTGTTCGCACTTGCATGTATTCTCCTATCTTTAGGCCAGAACCTAATGCGGCTCGTGTCTCACTAGAACTGATGGATCTTGCATATTCTCCCCATAGCAGAACCTATATTGAACGTTACCGCCTTACACGCGCCATCCATTGGTGTGCATGCCCTCAACTCCATTGTTTTTTTTTTTTTAGAAAGCTGCGTACCTTCGTTGCTTTACTTTCAAATGACCAGCTCTCATATCGCAGAGAACTACATTAAAGACAGCAGAGAAACATCAAATTGTCTTTTCATATAATTCATCAACACACCTAATGATTTTTATCACGTCATATTCAAACTTTTCGCCGCAAAATTCGCTGGCCCCAAGGTATTGGGGCACCTGAACTATAATCAAATGTCCTGGAATTATTGTACTACTTTATGACATTTTTCCTTTGTGCGATAAACAGTTTTCTCAGAATAGACACGTCTACGAAGGCACCTGATGCATGCATCAACAGTTGAGGTTGTGCTGCATAAGCTTTGCTTTCGTATCCTGAATTGTACTGGATGTGTTGTAGTTGTCGTGTTCATCACAACAGTGCTTCGCCCGCGCCAAACGTATCGGTGCAATCCACTTCTTTGTCGAAACTACGAGAACACAGAAATTATGACTATAATGAATGCTGGGAACGAATGCGGGCCTTATGTGCTTGAATACGGTTCAGAGGCGAAGCGACATTGGCCAACGTCAGTGAAACCTTCAGAAAATAATCTTGCCACGTAATAAGATGACAAACAAGCTCAACATTACATTCTTGATTTGGGCTAAAATCGCATGCGTTTCTTATGGCATAAAAGTTAATATAAGTCTTGTGCTTTCCACACCGAGTGATGTACGACCTAAACGATCGTACCCAGAATGGGAAAGGAGTGCCTTAGGGGCCCTCCTAAGTCACCATCCTAACTGCACGCAAATCTCTCCGCCAACCAATGTTGATACGCTCCTTGCAAGCACTGCCGGACACTGCATATTGCGGGTACGCTCGTAAGGAAAAACTGACCTCTCGCTTTCTAATGGTAGTCCTAAAAATACCTTTCACGTCAAGTAATGAGACAGCCTGCAAAGAGCTGACCATGGGACTACTGTAGCTAAAGCGAGTACGCTCTGCTAGAACTATTCATACTGGAAAAAAAGGTCGGTATCAGTTGGCAATGACGTTAGAGAGATAAGCCATAATGAGATCGGCCGCGCTGATTGGTCAGTCGCGCAGACAGCATACACTGAGACGACGCATCGGCAAGCGTATACGCCAGAAATTCTGCTTGAGCACCGCGGCAGCGGAGAGAAAAAATACATGTATAATCGATCAAGAGCGATCTAGGGTGGGGAAGAGCTCAGAGCTAGGGCCGGCAAAGGACCTTGCTATACGTGGGCGTTTAAAGACAAGCATCGCAAACGCGTTGCTAAACACGAGGAAGTAGCTCCAGTTTTTCGCGCGACGCTATTTTCGGTGGCAGTCATCGCGTACCGAGCTGATCAGAAATGTCGGGCCTTTAGAATTAGTTCCTGACACCCATCCGGCTTTCAGAAACGACCGGTCGCTTTCCGACACGGAAATACGTAGTACGTGGGAAAAGTGGCAACACCAACTCTGGGCTTCCGCTGCCTTCTTTTCCGTTCGGGCCCTGTTATCACAACAAAGCGGTCTACGAGGAACAACACAGAGAGTAGCAACAACTTGATTTGGACTAGAAGGTTTTTATTTTTCGGATCGAATTGCACTGCGTTGAAATTCTTCGCAATTTTCCAGTTGGCGGTGTAGCGCTCGTCTTGTTGTGTGTGTTTTCGATTGTTGTCTTCGTCTTCTTCGCGCTGCTTCATGTTTCGACACAGAGAGCTCGCAGGAGTGATCATTAGGCATGAGAACACACCCGAAATAGGAAAATTTCAAATTTATTTAGATTTGCTCATGCGCGAGTTGTATAAGCATAAAGGCCGAATATCACTTGACCTTCCTTCCACTTCAACTTAAGGTCCCTGCATACTTGATGAGGAATGTTCTCCGTACATGAAGTAGGACAAGTAGAAAATTACGCTTTCTGTCCGAGTGTGTAGCCCCTATCATCTATAAAATGTACAACAGGAAGGCTTTGCACTGTTGAGTGTATTTTTATAGCCCACCGTAGCCACCATTTTTGTGCGACAGCCTACATTTCTCGCTTCTGACCACGCTCTTCTAATAGGACAAGTCATCCTTACTTTTTCGCATGGCTTTTATTTTTCTCGTGAAGTCCCTACTCATCAGAGGTCTCGCCTTCGCCCAAAGTGTGTCAACGTACACTATGCGCCGAAGCGAGCGCAGCCCTTTTGGCAGTGTGTGCACTATTGCCCATCCCTGCGGACGTCTTTCATATGCGACGTAAAAAGTGCAAATACCAGTGGCTTTCCCGTTCAACGGATGCTGCCCACGAGAAAAGCTGTCGCGTAGCTGGCACAAGGCTGGCAGAAGCCACAAAGGTGCACCGCAATGCGTAGTCCCCCGCTTTACACAGCAGTCACCAGCGGCACTTAACGGCTTGATAACTGTGGGGACAACGCCTCCCCTTGAATAAAAGCGAACCGTACTGATCTGAAAGTGCGAAATTTGATCCTGTGACCTTGCTGTAAAAAACGGTAATGTATATTTCGTATTTCCACCGGAAAACAAAGATTTTTGTAATCAGTAAGACAATAATGCACAAAAGAATGAAAGAACTGAAAACATGCTAACTTCGTTTACGAAAGAGTCAGCACAAGCTAGGCTGCAGAGCCCATCCTCTGGTAATCATGGTAACTTCAAGGTTCCAGTGGATCACAGGCAGCGACCGGTCACCAGCAGCAAGAGTTTAATAGGATAGCATCCGTTGTAAATTTCATTTATTTTTGTCTATGTACATATACACAAAAGTTCGCCTGGGCATGAATCGCGCCCAGCATGATTGTTAGCCACAGCTCTGGCATATGATGTAGCAGGAGCATGCATAGGTTCGCTCATGGCACAATTATTTCACGTCCTTGTGTGACGTTTTATGTCGTCTTGGCCAAGCAGCCAGGATAGCACGCACAAGCACAGAGTACAACATTCGTTAAAATATATTGTGACTCGAACAGCTGTTAGAAGTGCATACTTAAGTTCTTAAAGGGACGCTAAGGAGACGTATTATTAACTATCGTAAAGAAACATACTTCCTCAATTTAAAATAAATTAGCGTAACAATGAGCTTATGTAACCTTCCTGCACCCCATCCGTCTTAGGCCACAAAAACGCAAGAACAAAAGACTAGGGCCGATGCCACCTTACTATTCCCAGCCAGCCTTGTATGACGTCCCCATGGGGCAGCATCTGCTTGGCAAAAATAATTGTTTGCTAACAAAGAACAAGTTCAATCCTTTTAACAGGAAGCGAGGACTCAACCTGCAACCCTCGAAAAGCTTCCTGCACAAAAACACTTGCCAAAAATAAGAAAATGTCGTGAAATCATTGACGCCGCACAAATATCATCGAAGCCATGTTGCGGACTCTAAATTCAACGGAAAGCGTTTGGAGTTTGCTACCGTCGCTAATAAGCACTATAGCACTACTTCCGTGTCCCTCCTTAGTGTCTCTTTAAAACTTTGATTTCCTTTCATGAGCAATACACTGGGCAGTGAAATCGACAAGATCATTGGCATCCGCAATACACAGACGTCATAAGCGTAACAAAAAAACGCCAACATTCTCACGGAAAGAAAATACGTGATGACAGCTGCCGTGATGCTGCGAGAGGACGTCGAATGCTTTCTGGAGTAGCACGCGTATTGTGCCACTTTCGCGTCATACATTGTCACAAGTGAATGCACACACTGCTCCACCACTCAAAAATGTGTTGGAAGAGAACCTGATCAGTCGAACTTTACCACAGTTACCACAGTACCGCAGAGTCATCACCTCCCTCCAGGATCTTTCAATGGCTCTGCTTGTGCTCAATGTTAGCGTTGTATTCCTTTTTTCCACAAAAGACGAAAGAAGGTCGAGTCTGCTCCAAAGTTTATGGAGCGTGGCTTCTGCAAAAAAAATTTGCGTTGTACTTTGCACATGATGATTGTAAAAGGGCACCGCACTTTGTTTACGTCACGTACTGCTCCCAAGGAAAGTATGCATTCAAGGAAACTTTGCAACGTTTCGGAGAAATTAACCTTTTTGCAGGAAACTTACCACACTGCAAACTTTTCAATGAAACACATCGTAGGGGGCGTAAGACAGCAGTGTACTGTAACAACCCGTACTCGGCTGTTAGTTTCATCAGGCCATCTGCAGGTCTACAGAGCTGCCTAGAAGAACGAAAAGTCTTTCACGCCTGATCGGTGTGGTGCACAGCGTTGTGGAGTTCCTGTAGTACCATTACAGTGAAGTTCTAAAGGTCAATAATGATGGACTACGCAGTCTGGACCTTTGGCACAGGCCAAGGTGCGCCAAAAGAACACCAACTCATGTCCAGACGCTGCTCTGGGCAAATGACGTTTTGACAATAAAACAAAGACAAATATTTCGCAGTTTCCCGTTTCGGTGTGCGGAAGCAGTCTCATGATTATGGCTTTGTTAAGTAAAGGAGCCCCCTTATCCGCGATTCAAGATGTCTGATGAGCCTCATTACTGCTTTTGACGTATTATAGCAAAATTGGCTGCCCGCTACCTCACATTGGCACACTACTCCTTCAGATACTGGCAAGCCTTCCTTCTAGTGCTGGCACGTTCATTCACACCGCCACAATACAGACCTGAAAGTACTATGTCGTCTTGTAGCAGGCAACTGGCCAAATCAGTTGTACTATGTGGGTGCACCGTTCGCAAAAGCAACGAATCTGCACCTGTTACATTACACCCAGTTTTGTGCGCGTGTGGTAAAGCTGTTTTGTTCTTCATCTTAGCGTGTTATTTGTCCCGAGGACTAACTCTTTATGTCGTAAAGGACAATAATAACACTCTACAGTACTTTCCCATATTATGACACCTAATTAAAGAGGTATCTTAATTTTGCGTACACCTGGGGTAAAATTCCACAAGTCGAAAAGGATCGAAACACTACTTCCAGCATTTCCCATGACGCCACAGTAGGCAGGACCTATATATGTGGAAAAATTCTTAGGCTAGAACTGTTCCTGAGAGCACATGCCAGCCAATCGTGTTGTTGGACATATCTTTAGCGAAAAAGGTTGGCCGACTACAAAGTGTTAATTCGTGCGCAGCCGTTGTGCGTATCAAAGAAAGCAACTGTAAATATTTAGGCCGAAACACACTGGAGATAATGATTACGCGATACACCTTATTAGAGAACTACGCAAATTTTGACGAAGCGAGGACAATAGACGAATACACAAGCAAGCGTAAATCATTAGGTATGTCAATAGGTTGCGCACATCTGTGTCCTTTCGTTTGCCCTGTGCCTTCATCCATCTTTGCATAGCTCTGCAGTTCCAACTCGCGCCACATGGCCGAGCAGTTAGCGTCAAGGCTGGAGCAAGTTTCAAATGTTCCTGGTCGACCATAGGAATTCACCATCACAAACACACGCAAGAAAACAGAGCAAACATTGACTATTTACATGGCTAATTGGAGACTAGTGCTGTTTTTGAGCTCCCGGACCACCCTCGTAGTTCACTGGAGGGGACGTCCTCAAGTTCGTGAAAGGGTGTTCTTGTGGCGCCTCAACGTAAGTAACGTGCGAGCGTCGTGGGTCGACGAGACTGGAGCCAGCCGTAGTGGCGGCAGTCAGACGCGGAGCCGACGGAATGAAGTCTATGCCTCCAGAGTGTTCTAAACCTGGACTGTACTGGACTGATGAGACCGGGAGGGCTGTCAAGGCCTTTCCGTGGAGCGCCTGAACGACTTGCAGCGCCTGCAACGCTGGGTCTCGACCGGGCGTGGCGACTCCCGTATGGACACCAGCAGGAACCCCTCCAGCGACTGCTGCTGGAACGGCTGCATGGAATGCCGCAGCAATTCCAACGGACTTCTGGACCAGATTGTTCGCTGGAGCCCTTTGAACAAGCACGGGAACCCTGTGGGGTGGCGGTGGTATCGGCCGGCGATGGACAACGGGCCTGGCTCGTCTCTGGCCGACTTTGAAGGCTGCTCCGGCCGAGTAGCCTGCTGCGACGCCCGGCTCGTTCGACTCGATTGTGGCACGGAAGCCGTTGTGGTCGGCCACATAGTGCACTTGCCGGTAGATGCCACGTGCATCAACGAAGCCGTACGAACCCCGCTTGTGGTTGTGGCCATCGCTCACCTCGTGCCGGACTTGCTTGTTGCCGTAGCCATCCGAAATCTCGTAGCCGAAGGAGTACGGCTGCGGCACCTACAAAACGAAGAACATGTGCGTTTTATTCAGTATTCGTTACATCGGCTCGAGCACCTCATTATCCCCCAGTTTTGCTGGTCGTCCATTACTCACAGTATGTGCAACCTGAGCTGCTAATAGAACTGCAATAGACGTACTTAGATTACTAAAGAAGCATGAGAAATGAAGGCTTACTACGGGGCCAGAAACTTTGGCCTCGCATAACGAAACGCCTCTTCTGGTTCATCAGTGATCTCTATAAAGGTAATCGCCATAATGGTGCTGGGAAAAGTGCGCTACACACCGATATACAGAAAAAAGCTGGCCTGTATAGAAGGCACTTGAGCACGGGAATACATTGCTACGGCATAGGCGACATACAAGAAAAGGTAAACGGTGGAATTAGTGGTTTATAAGTAGTTCGGAATGTGTGAATATATAGCGAGATTTTCTTTGTAAAATAACGTGCTAATGGCCGAGGTTGAAGACTGGCCGTGTTGGTATAGCATACTAGAGGTTGGCGATGCTGAGTGCAGCAAAATTTATCACGTGACAAAGCCGGCTTGGCATTGGTGGACGGCCCTGTTTGTAAAGTTCTTTTTTTCGCTCCCCCCGTTGAGTATCTTCCTGTATTTATTCCACTGACGTGGGAATAAAACTATTGTTGTAAGTCGCGCTCTCTAGTGTGTGTTTATTTTCTGTGTGTCTCGTCAAAATGTTACGCAATCCAACCTCTAATGTGCCAATGGCAATGAAAGAAAAAAGGGCCTACCTCAGTCATCCTAATAAATACATTCTAAAGATATGCACATCTCACGTACTCGACAAGCCAGCGTTTTGCGACGCACGACAATACGGCTTTCCAGGGTCGTTTGGAGTTCTGCAAAGCGTTGCCACACAAACCAAGATGTTTGTGTACAATGGACAATTGTATGCGTGACGCGAGCGTCAGCGGGACCCCATCAGCAAGCCGAGGACGACGGCAGAATAGAGTATCGGGCTCTTGAGGGGGGGCGACCGTGATTAAATGCCATCTTCAGCCAAGTAATTTTGTTGTTGAAGACGCCTGAAACCTGCCATGGCAATAACGCACCTAGCTACCTACTGCAAAGTATGTGGGTGAGCGTGCGTGTGTCTGTTTGTACGTGTGTCTGGTCGTGCGTGTGTGCGTGTATCAGTGCACAACAGTTTTCTAGCAAAATTGTCCGTAAACGTTTGTAAAACTGTGGTAAAGGAGAACTTTGCCTCTGCTGCGCACTCGTGACTATGCTATCTGCCTGGAGTAGCTCAGCTGAACGTGTACTTTTTTTTTGTAACAGCAAAAATGTGAGGTATATCTAAATATGAAGACACCATGATTATTTGGACAACCTAAAATTCAAGCCGTATCTGGTTCAAAAAGAAAGGAGGCATCTTTGTTAACAAGACCGTATAACGTGGCTAGCATCCAAGAAAAGAACACATTGTGTTATTCCTTCTTCACTTCAGGGTGTGGGCGTGATAGTAAGTGGATTAAACAGCTTTGCTGAAACCATCAGTGCCAATAGAATCCCGCACATCAGCCAGCCTCCAGCAGGTGCGCGATGGACCACGGTAGACCCACAACTTTACGATGACATGTCCTGGAGGAGGTAGACATGCTATAAGTTTGAATAATCTTTTTATAGACCGCACAACGCGTATATTTAAATCTTTATTCGAAAACGCGTTTTCAACAACATTATTTTATGCAACCCCAGAAGCACGAGGATCTATTTTTATGTTTTCCTATTTTCTTTCCCGCTGTTAATTTGGCGTACAGCTCCCAACATATGGCACCCAAAATTGGAATGAAGACATCTTTGATTTTAACCCAGCTACTAACGTACAGCTCTTGCATTCAAATACCATGACTACTACTAGACTAAGACAAGACCTATTAATCAGGTAGCGCAAATATAAATTTAAGATAAGTCGAACAAATCCAGCAGTAAGAATCTAAAGGGTCGTTTTAGCATATAGCAACCAGTGACTAAGTCAAGATAGGAAAGAGCAGTACACGCATCTATACACTTCAACAACCGGAGGCGCAACTTCTACAAACAGAATGAGTCATATTTTGTACTTCTCGAAAGATTTGCTAGCTCGGACATGATATTGTTCACACAAACAAATACCGCTCGAAAGAACCTAAGGCTTACTGCGCATTATATTCTACCAGCTATCCCGTCAGTGCTTTACGTTATGGGCGAAACTATTTTTTTTTCTACCATCGAGGAAATATAATTGGAAACGCAGCTATTTTTCGTGCCTCATCATTGCTTTTTTCTCAACTACAAACGGGAAGATAGGAGCTAATTTGCTTTTCGTTTCATTGGCTAGCCCCATTTATTTACATGGTGTTGGCTGGGGCGCTATAACGTAAGGATATTCCAACCTTTTTTTATTTTAATACCTCAATCAGCCCTGCGTGATTGGACAAGAACTTTTTTGGACCACTCCCACTTCGCCTGCCTATCATGCGACGTCACGAAAACCACGATAGCTCCCAATCTGACAAGACGTGTGCGCACTAATTATGCATATTTCAACTAAACAAAAGAAAAATAATTATTCATGATTCGACGAGTTTTCGCTATAGACCCTCTGCTATTGGTCAAAAGCTTTCAGGCTGCACCCACTTCACCTGTCTGTCACTCGACGTAACGAAACTACGAAAACTCCATGGATCAAAGTGACGTGTACGCGTTAAAGATGGATTATTAAGCCACAGAAAACTGGATTTCTTTTTCTGTATAGCCGGAGGCTGCCCCTTTCCGAAAGGAAAGGAAGATGGCTCCCGCCGATCGCCCAGGCACTGAGTCCTCGCACTTGCCGGAGAGCGTGGGTTTATTAGCGTATAACAAAACTTAATGCCTGGTCGTCTTTTCGGCACGTATAGGACATCGCTCTGCCAACTCTTCTTTGCTGAGGATCCGTTTTCGCAATATTTTTAACTGTCCGTTGCATGCAGCCGCCATTTTAGACAAGCCACCGCAAGTTACGTAAGGGAAAGCGGACCAATCGCAGACGCCGGCACCACCCTCTTCATCCTGTTATCTATTTTCAATGCGATGGCTCGGCCCTGTCGAAACCATCTCCACTTGAGCGTGCTCCTCGCCTCTTGTCAACTAATTAGATAAGAAAAACCGCTCAAAGTCGGCATTGTTATTCAACTAAATCAAACGAAAATCACCTCTGTAAGCGAGGAGAGCGTTTGATTGGCCTAAACCGAGTGGGGCAAGACCAATCGTCTCATCAATCCCTCCCCTTTACCTTCGTGCCCCTGCGATACAATTACTGCGACCGACTCGAGCTCCAGCGACTCAACCGTACGATTTATCCTCCCCCTCACAGAAAGCTCAGCACTGAAGAGGCAGTAGCTCTCAGACTTATTCATACCAACACATTTTCAAACATACACAGATACAGCAAAATGTACCCACATACATATCGGGGCATCTGCCCCTGGTGCGGCGACACACGCTCTACACTCTTTCACATATCGTACGGGTGCGGGGGCAAACCTCAACACTTAAAGACGCCTAGCACGTCATTTGAGCGGTGGGAGGTACAGCTGACCGGCGATACCCTGGCGGGACAAGAAGCTCTCGTCCAGCAAGTACATCGAGAAGCCATGCCCAGTGAAGTCCTGGAATGAGGACATCACCCACTCGACCTCAAGAGCAATGACCTCGATGGTCCAAATAAATGTTTTCTCTCTCTCTCTTGATTGGGCTGTTCGGGCAACGCTTCGGACCACGGCCCTATGCTTGCGTCGGTGGTTACGTAAATTTGACGTCAGGTGATTGGAATAAAACACATTGGAATAGTTTTACGTTATATGGACCCTGACTTCAGCACGTGAACTCAAAACGAGAGTTATTACAGAGCCTGACTAGACTTCCTGTACTATGCACAGTTAAATATTTGTTTGCCTCTGCCATAATGAAGTCTCTCGCAAAATAAAACAGTAAGTTTTTCTTTTTTGGTGTTTTAAATCTGTCTACTGGCTTCGTATGGCAGCCAGTCGACTAAGCATCTCCGCCGTCATCATCTTCATCAGAAGCAGCGGTGGCGTATTTATCATTAACCTATTTTATATCCGCTGCAAAACGAAGGCCACCCCTGCAATTGTCCCAGCTTACTTGTGTAAACCTTTCACTTCCTCTTATTAGACAGTTTTAGTTTGTCCTGTCTAGCGTATTAGCAGGCATAGTGAAATAGCGGGATAAAAATACGCATGTGCAAAACGCTCAATTACCCATACCGTTTAGAATACGCACGCAATTTCTCAAATTTAACGTATACCGTCTTTCACGTGGTCTACGCAGTTTACTGAAAGCATGGCGGTGGTCGCGGCCGCCCGCTTCGAACTGAATTTGGCGTTCGAATTCACATGGTTCCTAGAAAATGAGTGTAAACAGCTGTCGCTTAGTCGCATGCTTCTTCGACGACAGAGTACTGCAAATACAAGCCCTTCTGGAAGGTGTACGTTATCTACTAGTATCACTGAGTGAATCCCTTCGCATTCCATTAGGATGTGCTGAATTATTTTTTTGGATTCTTCCAGCAGCAAACACATGGCTCATCTTGTTGCGAATATTTGCTCCGGTATGCTTTTGTCCATAGAAACTCCCGGGATGGCTGCACCACCTATTGGTGAAGTTGATAGATACACGCGACGGCACCTGGCCTCTGAGATTCGGATATCTCGGAGGTCATGGTCGACAGTTGCTGCTGCTTGTACTGATTTTGCTGGTCATTGCCCAGACATGAAAAGTAGTACAACTACAATGCACTCCCCGCTTTCATTGCACTGCCTCTCACATTTTACTGACGCACACGCAAATCTTGATAAAATCACTTAGGTGCGCTATGTAAGCAAAATTAAAATGGTAATTGAATATCGTCTTGCACGTAAACTGCGCAATCACGCTATACTAAAACTCGCTTTCCGGAAAGTTAGTTTGCGGAACAACAACAATATTTCCCTTAACAGCGCTATTTCGCAAACGTTAAATTAAAACTCTATTTTATCTTGATACCTCGTTACATCACTACCACGGTGTTAAAATTTCAATAAAGAGCCCTTTGCAGCGTAATCATCGTAAACTAAAGATAGGGAGCAAGGTTTATTCCGATCACAAGAAAGCGCTGCACGGCATTTTGTCTTTATTTCATTGATAAGACGTCTCACTTTTTATCTTATTTAAACATAACAAGGACCTTGTTTTCGACCATAGAAGAGGTGTTCCCTTCCGTACTCGCCTCTCGCATCTGCATGTGCTAACGATTGAAGGTCACCGGTGATATAGGCAGTTACTTTTTTTTTTCGCTGGCATCGATCTGTGTTCGTGACTTCTACAGATTTAGCCACCATGGCACATCAACTTCCTCTACGTGTCTCAGATAAGCTTTTCCGGTTCAGTGCAAGGAGTAACGAGATGGGCCAAGTAAAATCCATTGAATGTCGCCAAAATTGTAATAGAGAATAAATTGGCGCGTGATGGTTTAGTTATTTATTAATATTTCGCCTGAGGAGGGGTGGTAGTGGGGGAGGTGGGGGGGGGGAGGAGTCTGAATGACTTGCGTCAGCATGCTCCAACTTTCAGATTTCCTTCTGCGCTCACCTCTTGGGGCGAAGGGAAATGCTCTTTTACGACCACTATGGGTGCGGCACCATTTAGAAACGATTGAAGTGTTTAAACTCATTACGGGCCTAGACTTATAACATCTGCAAAGATGCAAGAAATTTGCAGCGTACATGTGACAAAGTAAGTTGTTTGGGAACTCCGATTTACTCTGAGCTTTACCTCGCCATTGGCGCTGCTTGAAGTGCGCCCCACTAAGCAGTGACTGGCTGTGGCTATACAGCGATAGATCATTGAAAATAGTTAACAAGAATGCAGCGGTGGTGTGCGTGTATTGTACTTTGTCTTTTGAAAATACTTCTTTTCGGCCATCTGTGGCAATGATGGTGTCCATGGTGCATTTTTCCCTTTCACATTGCTTCAAATATTATAACGAGACATACATAAGTCTTTACTAAGTCGATATTTTTATGTTCATTTTACCGCAATTTGAAAGATTTCCTTTTGTGTAATTTGTTTCACACTCCATATCCCACTTCCCTCATTTTTATGCAAGCTATATTTTTTTCATTAGCACATGCTCGTACTTTTTTTTCTCAACACAAATGTATATTTTGCAACATGTTTAAACTCCACTGCATTCACATGATTTCTTTAAAGCAAAGTTTTCTTACCGACCCGAACCCTCCCCCCCCTCCCCCCTGATATTGCGGACTGTGGATGCTGCTGCTATTTTTCGCAAAAGCCGCTTGCGTCAATTTTCATTGCGCCAATGACGCAGAAATAAAACGGGCGAATATTAGTCAGCCTCTGCCTTTCGTGTCGCACTTCTCACTGCACAAACCTCTACTCACCATTTTTTTATCGTCACACATCTAACATCACAATAAATCACACGAACAAGACAGGGCAAATCGCCAGATCTTGTGATGTTCCCTGCATTATCCCTGTATTTTTTCCTTGTGTTTTATAATTTATTCTGTAATATGGGCCAAATCCACCAACAACGCGTCTTATTACACATCGCCTTCGTCCCTGTGACATCACAATGTAGACGCCTTTCGGGGCGCATTCGCATGAACTGCGGTTTGCATTTCGGCATAGCTTACGAACGGTGTAATACATAAACGCAATCTTAGATAATATTGAACTTGCAACCTCTGTTTTACATAACTGTTGCATGAGCTGACACGTTATATAGGATAACGACAAAAACAATTGCAGGCGTCGCGTTTTGCTGTATGACATTTACTTAACTGCTTCCCGAAAGCCTGCTTTCACATATAAATTCACGCATGCATGTGCGTTGGATCTGCTTAATTTTTTAATCAGATTCAGTTCTGTAGATGCTCTTTGTTCAAATTTGAATCGGTCTCGTTTTCTCATGTTCCTAGGACCGTGTAAAATTGAAGTTCGATTTCTTAATGCTTTCTTCTTATTTTTTCGGCATTTGATTGAAGTTTCTTTCTTCACTGTTAGCTGCTTTGTTGAATGCTCAAGAATGAAGCCTAGTCAGTCGACACGTGGCATGTAACCTCCATTTCCAGGCAGAAGTATTGAAATGAGCATGCTAAATGCAGTAAAACTCAAGTTATTATTTGTCAAAATTATTATTATTATTATTATTATTATTAGTAGTAGTAGTAGTAGTAGTAGTAGTAGTAGTAGTAGTAGTAGTAGTAGTAGTAGTAGTAGTAGTAACAGTAGTAGTAGTAGTAGTAGTAGTAGTAGTAGTAGTAGTAGTAGTAGAAGTAGTAGTAGTAGTAGTAGTAGTAGTAGTAGTAGTAGTAGTAGTAGTAGTAGTAGCAGTAGTAGTTAACAGTAGTAGTAGTTCTGACGTTCGTCTAGCTTATTACCATGCGTCATTGAATGTTAGTCTTTATCTCCATTTAGCAGCTTTACCCGCTCTGGTTGCTCAGTGGCTATGGTGTTGGGCTCATTAGCACGAGGTTGCGGGATTGAATCCCGGCCACGGTGGCCGCATTTCGATGGCGGCGAAATGCGAAAACAAACGTGTACTCAGATTTAGGTCCACGTTAAAGAACCCCATGTGGTTGAAATTTCCGGAGTCCTCCACTGCGGCGCGGCTCAGAATCAGAAAGTGGTTTTGGCACGTAAAACCCCACAATTTTTTCTTACCAGCTTTATATATTATATACTATATGTTTTACACCATATCATATGCTTCGTTCCGAAAACTTTCTGTTCTCTCAGCCTCACCTGACTTCCTTATACCGGCTTATCTTCCTTACTCCTCGGGCGAGAGTGAGGTAAACGCTGCCAGGAAAGGCACTTTTTACCCTCACCGAGACGTTTCTTTGGCAAAACGTTTGCTCTAGCCTCTGCGTTCCCTTGATTCCCCACTGTCAATCCCTTGGCTATGATTTTACGGCATTTTTATAAGGTGCCTTTATCATGGTGGAAATGAATCATTCCGCACCAAAGATCCCAGATGTATTCCTTGCCAGATAAAGTAGGTTGTGAATGTCTTGGTCCATAACCACGTACACCTTTTATGCTCTATGAAATGCTGACACCTGAAAGAAAAAAGCAACGGGACAGTGAAGAGCGGTTTCCGTGCCGTACGAAGAGAGGCCCTACATTGAATAGTGGCGAAAATTTCTGAATTACCTTCCGATGTACAGTTTTTTTCTCAAAAGTACAAGGGCTACTTCAGGACTTCCTTATTTCTCGTTCGTGTATGCATTACGGTTACCGTGGCACTCCTGACACTCCAGATCTCTCGATGGTGAGTACAACAGTTCTTTTAACTCCCAGGGCGTTGAAACGTTTGGCATACCGCAGACACTCCTTCAAACAGCCTGCAGTTAGCATGGCGGTCGCGAGGAAGGTAGCCCCTATTACTTTCCACAAGTGGCGTGACGCCCTATATCGCTAACCAAACCTTCGGTAAGAGCCCGTAACTGGTACCGCTGCGTAAGGAGGGCATATTCCTCCAGTCAAGTTTCCTTTCCCCTGTTACTATTTTCCGGCAGACGCGATCGCATAGGGTTTCGCGCTGTGCGTAGAGCACCTCGTTTCGACACGTGCCGGTAGACCCCGGATGTTAAATATTTCAATTTTATTGACAGAAAGTGGAGCTTTAGCGTAGCCTTTTGTATGGTGTTGTTTTTTCTCTATCTTTTTCAGATATATTTATATACAGTTTTACGTTCTGCAGTTTATGGGTTAGGAAGGTGTTTTAACCAGTAGCGTCCCATTTATCTCGTTATACCACACCAAACGTTATTTTCCTATCACGCTACACTAAGTAAAAACAATACGGCGGGTAAAAAATCCAGCGGAACTCTGTTACGGATCTTTTGTACGAAGTTGGAGTGCCTGCACGTAAAAAGGAATTAGTACAAATATCAATTTTTATTTCATGCCTGAGAGAAATGGCACTCGCAGGTTCACAGTGAACAGATGCTTCTAACTAATCTGCAGTTATTGAAGGACACACAACCAGAGCCTTTTGGTTCTACCTAACTTGCATCATAAGTTGAACTGGTTGAATGGGTTGAACAGGTCGAATGGGTCCCTGAAACTCCTAAGCAAGTTATTGGTGAAAACTTTTATCCAAACGCTCGAAATATTGATCGCAATAATTATCACAATGGGAAGAAGATCGGAGAAAAGGATTGTAAGAAGGAACTATATATCTGACTGAACGGAGACATGTAAGCGGGAGAAGAGGACCCACCAGCCATCTAGATGTTTTTTTATTTATTTATTTTTAACACTTGCCTTTTAAAATACATGACTCAAAAGTCAGATGCTTTCGATTAACCACAGCGGCTCTCAACACTTACCATTTATTATTTGTTTTTGTCTTACTTATGCACACAATCATCCGCCACCTAAAATTGACCTTTAGAAAGTTACATCATGTCACTGTTTTTTATCATCGGCACATGGGCCTCCGATAAACTAACCACCGCAATTTTAATTGGTTTAGAGCTTTTGTACTTCCTCAACAGGTCGGAGCTTGAGAATCTTTGTTAGCTTTCCCCTGTCCTTCCATTCAAGCTGCACTTCGAGCCAAATAACCAACGTGCTTCCATCAATCCTGCCACACTACTCCCCACTCGGCGGTGCTTTGATTGTGACCGAAACACATATACTTCGACGGGTTTGAAAAGATCAAGTATAAGGGGAGAGTAACGCTCGGTATACAAAGAAAAAACTCGGTCAGTAATTGATGATGATGCCGCGTCTTTGTCCCATTACTTAAATTATTCGTCGCATAAAGAACAGAAAAAAGTCACGTTCGAAAGAGTCGATAACATGGCGCGAAAATGACAGTGGGGCTCTCCTATCTGTAGATAATAACGCCTACTTAAACGAAATGACACATCACACAGCCGCATGTTATCGCTAATACGAAGTATTATATCCAAATCCGGATTCTAGACTATCGAATTGATAAACCGGCACGGCGCATTTTATCGCCTCCCAAGTGGGGCTTAATTTGTAAATCTTTCTTCCGCTTGTTCTACAAGTAAGAATGTGCAAGTCCAGCTCTTATATATACGGACATGCTCCCGAACGTGCTTCGAAAGAATTAAGGGCTTCCAAAGGTCGGCGCCCGGCTCCGCCAAAAGCGGTTCAGGTCGGAGGTGTGAGGGCGGGCCTGGAAGTTCGCGCCAGCGACTCGTTTCACCAATATAGGCTGAGCTTGAAAAGCGTCCTCGGTATACGCTGCGCCTTTTGGTCGAGACCAAATAAAACTGTCACCTTTATCTTTCATTGACTTCCGCACCCAGATTATCGGCGCCGGAAGTGACCGTGCGTGCTTCCACCTCCCGCCGTTTCGGGGAAAAAAAAGCAGTCGCGTCCAAGGCGGCAGGCGAAGCCGAACATGGGCACCATTGCCCAGTCGCTTTCTGGTGCCCGACGGTGTCCACCTGTATACGCGACTAGTTTATTCCAAGCACGTTTGAGGGCAGTTCGCTCGTAGTATCGCTCAGTGCGGCATTCACGCGAACTTCTTTTTTCACACATGGAGGGATATTCGTTCGACCAGGAAGAGGAGACAATGAGTGTGGTAAATCATGCAGATAAGCGTAGAGAGGGCTCCCAACTGGACTGCAGAACTTCCCATGTCCGAACTTCCGCTAACCGCATACTTATCTGATTAGATAATCTGAACCAAGGTGGTCGCGCTCGGGCTACGTTAGTGCTGTGGACTTTCCGTTCTTTTCGTACACACAGCCTTAAAAGGCAAAAGTTTGCTACGTTGTAGTTTACCACATTTCTGTAGCCCATTTTATTAGTTGTCAAACAAATATAGACCACTCGGGGACCAATGTTGAGGTGGTCTTTTCTTATTTGTGTTCTTAAGGGGTTCTCCTCGTCTCCCCTCTTCTGAGTTATACGGAAACGTTAACCATTCGCGTCAGCATCGCAAACTAGCTATTCAGTCAGCATTCACTCAATATATGTGAAGTGTGTTAAGTATCACTAGCATCCATTTTTACTCGCTCCTACATTTTTTCTTCTCCCGAGATATGTATCTCAGTCAATAGGCACCAATATAGGCATATCAACACGAGAGGCTAATGTAGTAAAAATGAATGTTGGACAACACGCCTTCTTCTAATACAGCTCTTAAAACAGTATACATGTGGCAGTGCTATGCTGAAATGTCATTAAACCTTTAAACAACGGGGAAACAATGGCTGATGATGTGAGTGATTCAAGCACAATACAAGCCAAGCCAATGCGGGGCGCAGCCAGCGTTTTACGGAGCTCTTGTTTTGACCATTTTGGGGCATCCTACCTCCGTAATATCAACTCGTTAGATTGTGCGGCGTCGCGACACCTCCTGGCACCTCCTCGAGTGGTCATCAGCACGCCTCAAGGCCTACGGAGGAATCCCGGCCCGTCTGAGAACCAGAGGCGGCGAGTTAAGTCCGACTCCCAGCAGCGTCGCTCGGTCCCGCGGTCTACAAGGTGCGTTGGTTTCGAGCGCGCCAGCGATTCTCCAGCTGTGCTCTACAGCATCGCCACATATAGCTGCCATGAAATCTGCGCTGACAGTGTCTCATTGCTATGCTGCAACACCTACCAACATGGATATTGCTGTGCCGATGGAGGATGTACAAAGTTCTACCAGTGCTGGCGAACGCCGAATAGATGAGTCGTCTCTGCATTAGCCACATCGATGGCGTCTCCTGCGTCTGAGCGGGTACGTATTAGCGCTCCAGAAGCGTTCCCCCTCGTTACGTGCGTCGGAGCTCCTCTGTACAAATTGGCCATCAAGCCCCTGGCTTCCTTTGACGTTACATCGTTCTCTAACCGGGCACTCTAACATGCCCTGAATTCCTGCCTCAAGACAAACAACGTTCAAGGTTTTGCCATCCACAGAGCCAGGAACACTGTATCTGTTCTGGTGCGCTGTCTCCAGCACATGGAGCGTATACGGACCCTGCAGGCTGTGGCTACTTCTGAAATATCCTCAGTACTCGTACAGGCTTGTCCGGCATCTGGTTCGGACTTTCGGCGCTATATTGTGGCTGGGGTGGACCCTGGTAAAAACCCACCGAGCTTAGTGAAGGATCTAATTTGACCCTCGCACCAGGTGGTTAGTGCCCGTTACATGGGCAAGGACACGCATGCCTAGTCACCCTTCGTGGTTCTACAAAGCCTCCTGAGCGCACTCTTTGCTACGGCTGTGTTCTACAGCTCCGCCCATATCGGCAAGCAGTGGTACATTGCTACAAGTGTTTCCAACCGGGACACATGCGCACCTCGTGTCCACACGAATCTGAATCCAGCATGGCACCAGAAGAAGCCGCCACGTACAAGTGTGGCTTATGTAAATGGAATGACCATGAAATCATTCACAAGGCCTGTCCCACGAAGCGACGCGCCAATAAGGCTAAGCGTAAGAGTCACCGGAGAAATACCAAGGTGTGCGAACTCATCGACACCAACTCATCGCGTTCGCACATCCAGCTGCTTCGCTGTACATCAAGAAGATAGTTACTGACGTTGAGCAATCTGAAACCACCATTCTGACTCTTGACTCAGGGCCCGCGTTAGCTGAGCTAGATCAATGCCTAGCATCGCTGCAAGAAGAACTACGTCGCCAAACGCAGCGTGTGTATATAGTATAATGAAGTGAGGATAAATCGACGCCTCCTCTGTATGTCCCTACTGTCCTGCGCCAGTACAGAAGGCAGACCTACAGCACTTGCAATGGGCATGCCCTGGTCTGCAATCGGCTAGTCAACGTCCTCTCAGCCGTGTAGGTATCAACCCAAATCGGCCGCCAGACTAACACAGTGGACATTTGGCTCTCATGACCGCTCCTATTTAGACTTGATGCAAGAGACAGAACTTCACAATTATGTGTAGTACTTCCATTTGATGCCGCGAGGCAAACTAACGCAATAAAAAAAAATTCGAAGACTGTTTCACCGCACGCAGTTCTTTTTCTGAAGTTTTGCCAGTTGGCGTAAGTAAGAATATATGCAGATCAAAACCCTTTTCGGCAATAAACACGAGTAGGGCTCGAAGGTCGGGAACATGGGAGACAGACTAATAATATAATAGAAGGTTCAGAAAAGCAGTTAAATATAGCAGAATTGCACTGTACCATTAGCGCTGGGTGTCTTATTCTAGTGCAACCTTTTCTAGCCACTTCCCTTTATACCGCTTTTATTTAAAATTATTCAACTGCGCTAACCATACAGCATTACACAATACAAAATCAGGAGCACACTTGTCCCCCCTCCCTCCCCCCCCCCCCCCCCGCTCTCAAACGCCGCAGAGTGAAGAAGAAGAGGGTGTCTGGGAACATTATACAAGTTTTCCATACTTCGAAGGCCATATATAACAAAAAAGACAGGAGCCACGAATTCATGGCGAAACAAGTGCACCAGTACTCTTTTGTGGGGCGAGCTGAGTGCGCACGTGTGCGAATATCTTTGTACAACGGAGGTACTCACACATACCTATATGCTTATCTTGCAATTTCTCGTTGTTAGAATAGTCCCACCAATTCTTTGGGGTTTCCTTTCGAATTGAACAGCATATCATACCTCTAAATACAGTACTTTATGGTATAATAGATAGTTTTAGAATAGAGGCCCCAATAGTTTGGAGCCCCAAAGCTCTTTGCGGGTGTTAGCGTTGGGGCACGCAGGAGTAAAGAGCTTTAGAATAGGGTTCTACGTTTGCAGATAGCGTCTTGCGCTGACAGCACCACTATGGCGTCAAAGAAAAGCTATTAGAAATAATTAAACAAAATATACGATTTTATAATAGGAATAGTAATTTTGACTTGCGCGTATTCGCGTTTAATTACAATTTAGAGGTTATTCTGTAAGCAGCAAACAATTAATTGCACTTAGTTTTGAGCAAATCAACTTTACGTGCCTTCACTAGGCCAGCTTAGCCTTGTTAGGCCTACGAGCCATAAAATCCACAATTGAATTCGGAATCAGTGGCGTCTAATGAATCAATCTTCATAGCACGCGCTAGTTGAGACAAAGCGATAACCGCAGTCACTTCACCTAGCTCGCGAACGTCACGCGTTCCCACGAATCGAACCCACTTTAGCGCTAGGTTAGAGCCATCGCTTTGATTCGGGCCGCCATGTTTGTTGACGCAAAGTTTTGGGGGCCGCTATTTGGGCTCCCGCTAAATCGGTGAAATAGCGTTCACAACGCAAAACCGAAACGCAGTTTGCGTCTCACGCATGCGCAGAGGCTTCGACGCTATTTCTTTGGGGCCCGAAAACGTTTGCAGCCCCTATTCTAAAATTCTCTAATATTTCCTTTTATACATTCCTAAGACAAAAGCAGTACTAGAATGTTTCCTAATGGGAATTTGTGTTCCTCAAACTGTAGTATTCCAAAACGTAGTATTTCGCCCAATATGAAAACACTTACGTTGCTTTATAGCCAAAATTTTATACACGAGGTTTCCCACACAAAAATCACCCTTCTGTACTCTCTGCGCATCGATTACATCTTTGCGCCAGCAAGGATATGTGTGTCTATAGGGGCCGCATCTGCTCACGTAAGTTCATAGGCGATGCATCAAGCTTCCCATTAAAGCATCCGACAGTACCAAAAGAAAAAAATGGGCATGGAACTTTGTAGCGGCGCCGAAGCGGTACTGGGGAGAAATTACATAGTGTTGCAAGTCTGGTTAACGTACAGAATACGACGCGGTTAAACTAATATTACTTGCTTTCTCGGATGACGCTGGCCCTCTCGTGCGCTCGTCTATAGGAATGCCCAAAACACCAAAACGAGGCAAGGGAAAGACAAACGCCGGTGGAGCTTTATCAACCCTTGATTCACCCCCATCGACACAACTGGTGAGAATCGTGTATGAAACTATACTTTACATATTTATCAAGAAAAACTTTTTTTTAATTTGAGTACATGTCCTGACAATGGATGCTTGCCTGTTAAGCTCGCGTAAATAAACTGACTTCTGTGACCACCTCGTAAACCTAAAGACACAAGTCACAAACGGTCACAATACAGTACTCTGGGAACTACGAGTGCGGAACTATATGTTAGTAATGACCACAGCTTGGCCTTCTCTTTTTTGCTCTGCTGGTGCAATATGTTGTCTCGACGCAACGCGCAAGGCGGTGCCTGCTGCGCAGAAGAAACAGTGCCCTCGATGCTGCCAGGCACCTCACAACGCTGACGTTTTGACGATTGGCCGCCGCTGCCGTTGCAGTGAAGTATGAAGTCTATTTCACTAGAAATGAAATAGACTTCATACTCTGCGCTAACCCTGGCATCATACAAGATGTGGACGTGCTCGGCAAGGTGCGCTGCAGTGACCACAGGATGGTAAGAACTCGAATTAGCCTAGGCCTGAGGAGGGAACGAAAGAAACTGGTACATAAGAAGCCGATTAATGAGTTAGCGGTAAGAGGGAAAATAGAGGAATTCCAGATCAAGCTCCAGAACAGATATTCGGCTTTAACTCAGGAAGAGGACCTTAGTGTTGAAGCAATGAACGACAATCTTGTGGGCATCATTAAGGAGTGTGCAGTGGAAGTCGGTGGTAACTCCGTTAGGCAGGATACCAGCAAACTATCGCAGGAGACGAAAGATCTGATCAAGAAACGCCAATGCATGAAATCATCTAACCCTGCAGCTAGAATAGAACTGGCAGAACTTTCGAAGTTAATCAACAAGCGTAAGACAGCTGACATAAGGAAGTATAATATGGATAGAATTGAACATGCTCTCAGGAACGGAGAAAGCCTAAAAACAGTGAAGAAGAAACTAGGAATTGGCAAGAATCAGATGTATGCGTTAAGAGACAAAGCCGGCAATATCATTACTAATATGGATGAGATAGTTCAAGTGGCTGAGGAGTTCTATAGAGATTTATACAGTACCAGTGGCACCCACGACGATAATGGAAAAGAACATAGTCTAGACGAATTCGAAATCCCAAAGGTAACGCCGGCAGAAGTAAAGAAAGCCTTGGGAGATATGCAAAGGGGAAAGGACGCTGGGGAGGATCAGGTAACAGCAGATTTGTTGAAGGATGGTGGACAGATTGTTCTAGAGAAACTGGCCACCCTGTATACACAATGCCTCATGAATTCGAGCGTACCGGAATCTTGGAAGAACGCTAACATAATCCTAATCCATAAGAAAGGGGACGCCAAGGACTTGAAAAATTATAGACAGACCAGCTTACTGTCCGTTGCGTACAAACTATTTACTAAGGTAATCGCAAATAGAATCAGGAGCACCTTAGACTTCAGTCAAGTAAAGGACCAGGCAGGATTCCGTAAAGGCTACTCAACAATAGATCATATTCACACTATCAATCAGGTGATAGAGAAATGTGCGGAATATAACCAACCCTTATATATAGCTTTCATTGATTACGAGAAAGCGTTTGATTCTGTCGAAACCTCAGCAGTCATGGAGGCATTACGGAATCAGGGTGTAGACGAGCCGTATGTAAAAATACTGAAAGATATCTATAGCGCCACAACAGCAACCGTAGTCCTCCATAAAGCAAGCAACAAAATCCCAATAAAGAAAGGTGACAGGCAGGGAGATACGATATCTCCAATGCTATTCACAGCGTGTTTACAGGAGGTATTCAGAGGCCGGGATTGGGAAGAATTGGGGATAACAGTTAATGGAGAATACCTTAGTAACTTGCGATTCGCTGATGATATTGCCTTGCTTAGTAACTCAGGGGACCAATTGCAATGCATGCTCACTGACCTGGAGAGGCAAAGCAGAAGAGTGGGTCTAAAAATTAATCCGCAGAAAACTAAAGTAATGCTTAACAGTCTCAGAAGAGAACAGCAATTTACAATAGGCAGCGAGGCACTGGAAATTGTAAGGGAATACATCTACTTAGGGCAGGTAGTGACGGCGGATCCGGATCATGAGACGGAAATAATCAGAAGAATAAGAATGGGCTGGGGTGCATTTGGCAGGCATTCTCAGATCATGAACAGCAGGTTGACATTATCCCTCAAGAGAAAAGTATATAATAGCTGTGTCTTACCAGTACTCACCTACGGGGCAGAAACCTGGACGCTTACGAAAAGGGTTCTACTCAAATTGAGGACAACGCAACGAGCTATGGAAAGAAGAATGATAGGTGTAACGTTAAGGGATAAGAAAAGAGCAGATTGGGTGAGGGAACAAACGCGAGTTAATGACATCTTAGTTGAAATGAAGAAAAAGATATGGGCATGGGCAGGACATGTAATGAGGAGGGAAGATAACCGATGGTCATTAAGGGTTACGGACTGGATCCCAAGGGAAGGGAAGCGTAGCAGGGGGCGGCAGAAAGTTAGGTGGGCGGATGAGATTAGGAAGTTTGCAGGCATGACATGGCCACAATTAGTACATGACCGGGGTTGTTGGAGAAGTATGGGAGAGGCCTTTGCCCTGCAGTGGGCGTAACCAGGATGATGATGATGATGATGATGATGATGATGATGATGATGATGATGATGCCGTTGCTGGCGTCACACCCCGATGGCGTACATGATGAGGGCGCACCAATCAGCGCCCAGTCAAATACATCACGCTATGGCTTCACGTTTACTCTCCGTCCCGCTCAGACCGATGCATACGCACTGCAGCTCAGTATTAAACTTTGGGATGTCATTGTTTTGGAAGTGCTTCCTTCACAACTTGTGTGTAAGACACATAAGCGAAGAAAATGGAGACAACACTATCTCTTTCTTCTTGCCGCTGTCCCACCGTGTCAACTGACAAAAGATTCTTCTAAACCTGTACTTTCATTCATTCCGCGGCCATGGGTTCGTAATTAGAAGATAAAATGAAGGCCCAATGTTCATTTAGTTTTTTTCATCGTAGCGCTTCGTGAACCTCTGACGTCTGGGATACCTGACGTCTGGGATACCTGAGTATTTTCGAATATTTCTTTTTCGGCAGGTGTAGACCTTTAGAAGTTCATGAAGCTTGACATTGGGTATGTCAAGTGATTGGTTCTTCTACAAAGCAATGCAATTCATATTTGCAGATAAAGCATTGACGAGGCCCGAGCAGACACCAATAAAACCATGACGTCATGGCGAGACGATACGTAAGCCTCAAGGCAATGAGACCTCCGCTCTTCCATTCTAGAGCCTTTCCTGCCTTGCCAAAAATTATCTCATGGTAAGACTGTTTCTTTTGGTGTTGTAGGAGGTCAACTTGCTAATCCCACTTAATTCTTTTTGCTCTCTTCAATATTCCTCTGAAACAGGCTAACCGAATCATGTCTAGCGCTTTCAGCTGGACGTGTAAGCAATGAAGTAGACGTAATTATTTGCTTGTGATCATTGACCCATTTTCTTGTTCCATAGTTTTGTAGTAACCAATTGCACGTAACCAGTTACTTCAATAACGAGAGAAGCTGTAACACGCAACGACACACTGATCATACTGACTCTGTGCTTCAAGCTTTCGAACTTAAAGCGAACTGCAGTAGAAAAACCAATGGTCCTGCCACGCTTGTCGAACCAAAAGAACAAAGAAAACACTAAGGGCGCATGACAACGCCACTGTTCAAGTTCTTGCACTTGTTATATGCAATACAAGCTTATAATAATAATAATATTTGGGGTTTTAGGTGCCAAAACCACTTTCTGATTATGAGGCACGCCGTAGTGGAGGACTCCGGAAATTTTGACCACCTGGGGTTCTTTAACGTGCACCTAAATCTAAGCACACGGGTGTTTTCGCATTTCGCCCCCATCGAAATGCGGCCGCCGTGGCCGGGATTCGATCCCGCGACCTCGTGCTCAGCAGCCCAACACCATAGCCACTGAGCAACCACGGCGGGTAATACAAGCTTATTTCCCTTTGTGGTACAGTTTGAACATCACAAAGAGCGGACGTCTAACAAAAAGGCTGCATTTGCAGCTTGAGAAACGCCCTACGACCGTAGGTCACACTTCATTCAGACAGATACATTGTACATACAATAAGGGAGAACAGCCCCTCCAACGAATGTTTTAGACAACGATTTTGAATTCACAGAAGCCAAGTTACTTTCATCGTAAAAAAAAATATAGAAGCAAAGTAAGCACGATGTAAAGCACTTATGTCACATAGGCGCTTCTACTGAAACAGTGTCAGTAGGCCATTAATACAAGCCTTTCTATATATAAATAAGGAAGTGACATTCACAGCCCTGATCAACTGGAAACAGGTCACAGAAACAATTACTAAACATTTTCAAAATGTAAAGGTGGTCGATCAGCTTGCCCTTTGGGATTAGTTCAGCAGAAATGATATTTGCGTTAAGAATATTAAGGTTAGAACGACAGAAAGCTGAGCTAGTTGGTAAGGATTCATTATGCAAAATAGAAGTGAGGCGTGCAGACAGGACACAAGAGTAGAGAAGTGGACAACACGAACGCCGACTATCAACTGAAAGGAGCACAGAGGCGAAAAAAGAAAAAAGACACAAAACTCATCTGCGCATGCTCAGGAATGGTAACACCACGTGTCGATCGGGTACACGTGCCGGTGTACGTGAGAGATAACTGCTAAGGCACTTAATCTCTTCCTTATGTAAAGTAATCGAAGGCTGACTAACGCACGCACTTCCACCATTATAGATATGCCATGCCTCTACCATAAGACACGTATCTTCATTCTTATGCCTGTACAATATCGCGCATTCATCTAACTCTGGCGTGCAGTTACAATCTCGGCAATGTAGCGAAAGATTAGAAGGCGATCCACCGGTTAACGACCTTTTATGTTCCATTAGCCTCTGATTGATACACCGTCCCGTTTGCCCTAAGTAGAACTGGCCGCAGCTAAGAGGAATATTATAAACCACACCCATACGACAGTCAGTAAAACTGTTGTTCTTATTGTGCTTCACTGGACAAATATCTGTTCGTTTTTTGCCTTTTACCCGCTCCTTTTTATTCTGTACGGCAGCGCATATCTTACCTAGCTTATTGGGAGCAGTGAAAGCAACATTAACATCATATCTATTTGCAACTTTTTTAAGCCTGTGCGATACTGAATGAATGTACGGAATAGCCACTACTCTTTTTTGCTATTAGTGCTTCTTCTAATCACGTCCATCCCTCTCTAAACCGACTTCTTTAGGCGCTCAGCCACAGTGGCCACCGCTACACGAGGATAACCTGCTTCTAATAGGCGCCGGACCTGCGCTTTAAAACTGGCGCTCATTTTATGCATGCAGGATCTGGTGAGGGAAGACTTAAGGCACGACATGGCAATTCCGTTTTTTACTAATTTAGAATGCTTGGGTTGAAAGTTTAGCAACGGCTTCGAAGATCTTGGGGAGTACTGCCAACAAACATGATCTTGTTCGAAGATCAAGGAAATGTCAAGAAACTGAATTACGCGTCGCTGAGGAAATTCCTTGGTAAACTTTAATCCTCCCCCATAAAGTTTAAATTGCTCACTTACTGAGGTAGCAGTGGAATGGAATTCTTCCCTATTGCAGAAAATCAGGTAATCATCAACGTAACGAAATATCGTTGATGATTACCTGATTTTCTGATTACCTGAAAGATTAGATCGCCTTCTAATCTTTCGCTACATTGCCGAGATTGTAAGTGCATGCCAGAGTTAGATGAATGCGCGATATTGTACAGGCATAAGAATGAAGATACGCGTCTTATGGTAGAGGCATGGCATATCTATAATGGTGGAAGTGCGTGCGTGAGTCAGCCTTCGATTACTTTACATAAGGAAGAGATTAAGTGCCTTAACAGTTATCTCACGTTGACCGGCACGTGTACCTGATTGACACGTGGTGTTACCATTCCTGAGCATGCACTGATGAGTTTTGTGTCCTCTTTCTTTTTTCGCCTCAGTGCTCCCTTCAGTTGATAGTCGGTGTTCGCGTTGTCCACTTCTCTACTCTTGTGTCCTGTCTGCACGCCTCACTTCTATTTTGCATAATGAATATTAAGGTACCTAGGTAAAATATAGGATGGAGCGAAGCGGAGACAAGGGCAAAGGTCCGTCATACCGCCATGATTTCCCAGAACTGCGGTTTTGCACACGGGCAACAAGTTGTAAGGATTCAGCTCGGTGACTTTGAGGATAAAAAAAGCAGTGAAGTACGGGTTAGTGTGTGTGTGTGTACCATGGTACATTCGCGATCAGACGTATATTGCTCGTTTTTGAGCAAATATAATTTTTTGTTCATTTCGCTTTGTCATTTTGTCCCATGTAGTGAAACAGTGCGAAATAATTGGTAGTATATAAGCACTATATATCAAGGTCTTCGCCTGTGGAGGAAGTGCGTCATTATGGCGATCTACTATAGCGTTTATTGTGTTTAGTCTTAACCTTACGCTATTTGCATGCGCATCCCAACTAAGTGAGCCAGTGGAAACCATGCCAAGGCTTTTTACGGCTGGTACGATCTCAGTTCTATTATTCCCTAAAAAAAGATCACAATTGCAGTGATATATTCTGTTTTTCGGTGTAACAAAATGTCTTTAGTTTAATTTGTAATAATATTTGGGCAGTTTTTGAGTGCCCATTGTCGCAAATGTTCCAGGAAATACGCCTTTATTAAGTACTTCTCGTTCTAGCCATAGATTTGAACAGAGTTTGACGGTTTCTCCAGGTGCAACGACTACGCTGTATGTCGAAGGAACGAAATACTCGTCATAGGGAGATTTGAGAACATTTACTGCAGAAAAATCAGGCACAACATGCGAGTGTGCTTAAATATCTACGACGTCAAACAGCCATAGCAACGCGGTCTTATGGGCGCAAAGTTATAATATAACTGCGTTTTGTATTCTAGTAATGGGCCATCTTCCACTAAATAAATGCAGTCACGAACGAATAATTTGGCCAGCTGAGCTTTATCGTTCCTTTGAAATATAGTTTTACCTCAGGAGCTCCTAAACTCTAAGGAAAGGAGAAATCGGCCTTATCACTCGGCATACGAGCTACCTGCGCTAGGCAGTGCATATTTATTTAGGATGTGAAGCTTTTTCAGAAAAGCTTTAGAAAGTGGCAAAACTTAGACAAACGGTTAACCGTGTTTACAGCTCTAAAACGCAGCAATAAAACAAAACAATATATCGATTCCGTAAGCTGCACCTCTCCGAATATGTGACATCCAGACATAACCATTCTGAAATATATCACTAATTTACGACTAGAATTTTAGCAAAGCCCTTGTTAATATCACAAGAGCTGTAAACTTCGTGCTTCATTCTTTATTGTTTTCCAACGTGCCCACTCTCAGCAATTTCTGTAAAAGGATTGAGCGTTAGGTAAAAATATTGCTTTCCACAGGGGGTAGAAATCAGATTTCTCTCTTAAAAGGAAGCTTTATCTCAGGGCTAGCTTGAGTTTTCCTATTCATACGCATGTAAAACGTAAAAATTATTATATTTGAGAAGCGCCGGAGTTAATTAAATGAATACAGTTGTACTTGAGAGTGAAAACGAAATTCTAGTTACTCTAATACCAATAATTTAGCTTTATGGCATTAAATAGGCATTATCACAAATCGAAAGCAGCAGAAGCTTGATGTGGGCGAGTTGGTTTTGCATACTTGAAGAAAAGAGCGCTATGAAGACGCCGACTAAAAGAGGAACTAAAAGAGAATGTCCTTCGAACATGTTCCTCTTTTAGTTCGCGTTTTCATAGCGCTCTTTTCTTCAAGTAGGGCAAATCAGCGTGTCAAGAAAATAGAAGCACAAAGTAATCAAGGTTTCAATGAAAATTCGTCTGGTCAGGCATTGAAGTGAAAAAAGGTTTGCAGTCATGGCTTAGTTGGACTTGGTCAGTGACCTTTTTTCACTTCAAGCACAAACTAAGTCTGCACCAGAAACTGATATCGCTGTTCTGTAAACTGCATCCGTTGGAGCATCTAAATTAGACAAACGTGATGCATGAATTTACAATTCATGTAAAAATATTACAATGTTTACCAAAAATATGCAAAGCCTTAGTGATAAGCAGCGGGTATATTTGACATACATCAATTTGGTTCGTTTTATATGTAGTATTCGGTGCAGTTTTCAGATTTGTGTTATCTTTTTATTATAAAGCTCAGTGATAGTTATGAGCTTATTACATGATTTTTGGTAAATCTTCCAACTGTTGAAAGTTCCTGTAAAAAAGTTCTAAATAAAAAATTCCCTTCATACAGTACCTTTACATTTTAGCTTTTGCTTCGAAATACAAGAAATTTAATTCACATCTTTGCTATGGCTGTCAAAAAGAATTTCTTTGCTTCCACCTATTTAGGAGCTCCCGAGTTAACGCAAAGCAAGAAATTTCATTCAAATCAGATCAGCGGTTGCCACCTCAGTCTCAGCCTAGGAGCATACGCCGTCCCCTTTACCTTGCGGTGTGGTTTTTGATCCTTAAATCGCATCTTTAATGGCTTGTTTAACAACACCATTATGTTTTTTTTTTTTAGTTGAAATACCTGCATAAAGCCATGACCACTCGCCGAGTTGCTATTCCTTGTAAATGCTCAGCAAAGTGCGTCTTTAGCACGTTTTGGAACCTTTTCATCGGTCAAGCACCTAAAAAAATGCATTCAAGGACAGTAGATACTTCTCCAAACCATGTAGCTTGTCTTACAGCCCCTGGCAATACGGGACACGTACGCAGAATTTTAAGAGTTGCTTTGAGCAGTGCCCTGATTTTTTTAAGAGCAGACGTGCGCTATCGGCATAGTGTGGTCAAGCACCTTTGGAGAGAGCGTCCTTGTCAAAAAATTAGATTCGCGACCGACGACAGGGAGAATGACGGCCTGTCCGTTGCCTAACTTTCTGATATAGTAGGCGGCCACTGCTGTAAAGATCAATTTTCGCAGCGATTGTGCACGTTTTTAACACAATGTGTTTTACAAACAATGCTTGTATATCTTGTAACAAATATGTATGAATGATACCTGCCATGGTAACTGTGTAATATAGTATTGCGATTGTACACGTTCGAACGTGCATGATTTTTCTTGCAAACATAAATACGCCTCTGTTTCAAAAACAAATATTAAACATCGCCACTACGGGGCTCATCAGTAGTACCTCTTTTCGCGGTATTCGAGCTGTCATGGGAAAGGTTTGTCAAAGGATTTCATTGATAGCTAGATTCTGTTCTGATCGGCTATAAATTCGTTGCGGCGGTTATAAATTATACTGAAAAGGGAACAACGCGACAACCTTGCGTTAACCTTGTAAAGCGATAACCCTACTTTTCGATTATCACAAGCTATCACATCCCGGCGCGTTGGGGTCCCCGCAGTTTGTGACATTTGAGAGAGAATTCAGTAGGCAAAGTAATTGTGCTGGTTGGTTAGCGTAAATACCTCATTCAGAATTTATACGCATTGAGCCACTGAGGATTCCTTGCAGTTAATAATATACTTGCGAGATGGAGCCACCTTACCTATCGTGTATAGTAACCTGCAACGGGAACGCGGAATTTCATATGCGCACATATTCTCGTTCTTAATATGGAATGATACCATCTCCCCATGCATTAAGCACTCGTTATCAGCATCGTCAGTACAAGCCATGTACACAGAGAATTCAGGCTTTACAAAACTTAGCTAGCGCAACAGAGACGAACTTAATTATCATCCGATTCGTTATCCGACTGCTGTCCCGTGTATAAACTATCTGGCAAAAGAGCAGCACAGCCCACTAGCAGCCACGGTCAGCAGCGTCTGCGAAGTTAAATGGACGGAAATGTACTACATACATGCAAGCACAAAGTTTGAACGTGCGACGAAGTTTCACACTTCAGACTTGCTGGAAGTTGGTTCGTTTCTTTTACAAGAACAACGAAACAAAACAGGACAAAAATTAGTTTTGAAGTACTGAAGCAGAAACGCCCCACGATGTATTTTTTTTTTCTAAACGTGCAGTTGTAAACATAAACTCTTGTTAATTGTTGCATCGTGTCTCTCCTTCCTTCCACGCTTTCTATTTCTACAACGCTGTAGCTGATCTATTGCGTTTCGAGACTAAATAATGCTTCTTTCAACGTTGCGACGTTGTGTTAGGAGGTGCATAATATTTGAGACTTGATGTGAGGTATTGCAAACCAAACAAAACCAATCGTGGAGACAGCTCTGTAACAGCTGTAATCTAAAAACATTCTAAAAATATTGAAATTGCGCTTCTCTCATTCGCATACCATAGTAGGCGTGCTGTCGTAAAATAGAAATTATCCAGTGCTCATTAACCTACGTTCTCTTAACTGCAGTTTAAGCAACATACTTCCCAAATTGAATAGTCAATGTTTCTTTTTTTTTCAAGTTCAGGAATAACTTGAAAAAATCGCAAAGTAACTTTCCGTCACCAGCCGTTACTTTCGTATAGCAGCTGATGAAGAACGTTCACACTACGTATGCATGGTGTCCCAAGTATCATGCACCAAGATTTAGAAATATACCACGTAGCTGGAAAGAACCAAGGTGCTAAGTATCTCGAGGCTATGACCAACGACATTACCTTGGTTCTGTCCAGCTACGTGGCATTTGCACGTTTTGAAACCTTCGTACACGATAGTCGGGACACCCTGTATATACATTTTCAATATTACACAATCGGGACGCCAGGAGCGTGTATATGCTACAGAAATTACGCAAACTGTTGCGGTGCGTGAATTTCGGCGGGTTCATTACATCTGCGTTGCCACAGTATATGCCTTTGCTTTAGCTTTTATCGGACTGTCCATTGACTCTCACAGCACGTGGTTTAATTGTTTACACAGCAATTGAGCGTGCCTGAATGATAATATTCATGCGCGTTTTAAACCTAGGTGCCCCCAGCGACGCCCTCAAAATGGCTATAACGCATACAATTCAATGCTACCTTGCACTTTACTTTAAAAAGTAGATTTCGGAGTCAAACAGCCAGAAACTTCACATTTTGGCTACAAAATGTGCTGTATCGGGGGGCGCAATATGAATTTTGGCCGCCTGAGCTTCCTTTAAGGTGCATATACACTAAGCACACGAGTGCTTTGCATTTCGTTTACATCTAAATGAGGCCGGCGGGGCCGAAAATCGAAAGCGCGACCTCGTGCTCCGAAGGTTACCTCGCATCTCATCTTAATTACAAAGTGTGGGCAACTACTGCGCAAGAAAAAAAAAATAAAAGCGAAACATGCGCTTTGGCGCCTTGGCAATGGTAAACTATGTCTATTGGCGAGCGCGCAGTATGACGCAACGTGTTAAAAAATTACTGCAGCGACGACCATGGTTCAAGCAACCCGCTTTTTGGGCGTGAGTAATGGCTTGCCGGAACCGTTGTAGCGCACTGAGAGGTTTAGATATACAGATATACAATAAACAACAGCGCTGTACGACAAGACGTATACTCAGCGCGCGTGCATCGCGGTTTATGCGAGGTATCGCTATGGACTAGGCGTTTGCTTGTGTTTCGGCCGCTTATACGGCACCAGAGTCCTCGTTATCGATTTAAAATTTCGACTGGAACGTCTCGAAACAGCACAGGGGGTTATGAGGAATGCCGAAGACGAAACAGATTTCATCCCTTGGGTTTCTCTAGCATGCGCGTAAAGCACGGTACACGATAGTTTCTGCATTCCACCTTCATTGGAATGCGACCGCCGCGTTCGGGAATCGCATCCGCCACCTAGCGCTCGGCAGCGTTACGCCATATACAGCCGCTGAGCCAACGCGACAGGTAGTCCCCGCTGTCAAAGTAGTATGGCAGTACTCACAAGCTGTTCATGGTGTTCTTGCTTGACCGGCAGCGCGGCACCGACGGGCTCGGACTGGACGGCAGGTTGGTAGACGGGGCCGGCGAGCACGGGCGCGCCGTGTAGCACCATTCCCGGCGACGCGACGGCGTTCAGCAGCGGGTGCGACGCGTGGAGGGCGAGCGGGCCCTCGCGGACGCCGACAGCCGCCACCGGCGCGGCGGACACACCGATCACGGGGGCCTGGTGAACGCCCACTTGGGTCACATGCACGGTCACCGGCGCCATGGCGTGCTGCTGAGCGTATCCGGCGTCGTGCAGCGGCACGATGCTGATGCCGACGGGCGTGCCCCGAGGTTCTACCAGGTGCGGCCGCGAGAGCCCGTCGACGATTGTGTGGAAGGGGCCGGCGTGGACAGCGTGCACTTCTGGCGAGTGCGGGTCGAAGCCGGGCTTGGCCAAGGCGCCCCGAGTGGACGCCGCGGCTGCGAGCGCCAGCATGGCGAAGGTCTTCGGAGGTTGGCAGCAGCACCACAAGCCGGAGCATAGAAGAATAAGCGACCCAGAGCCACAATGAGCTTGACGCAACCTCTGGCTCCAAAATATGGTTTTTCTCTATTGAAGGCTGATCGGCACTTCGAGACTAGAGATGGAAGGTGACTGGATAGTGCTGGCCTTTTGCGATCTTTGCTTAAGGGAAAGCTCTTACGAACGAGAAAGTTGGCTGTGGATTGCATCTTCGGATTCCTTCTCACTTCGTCCCATCGCCACTGAACTCCAAAGCCTGGCTTTTCATAAAAAAAAAAAAACATCTTTATCTTTCTTACCATGGTTTTGTCGCAAAAAAAAACTATGCCCTTTTTACGATGAAGTCTTCTTTTTATGTATATATAACCTGGCCTTACAATATCCTCAAGGCTCCTAAAACTAACATACTGGAGTTTATAACAGCTCCCACGAAGTGTAAAAGTTTTATAGGCTGGAAACTGCCACAAATTATTTATCACTTAATTTATCACCCTGACTCGCGCCCTGTTAATATTATAGTCTATCCTTTAGCCACTTAATGAACACTCCCAGTGGCGGGCTCGGCAGACTCGCGACACTCACCCGAAGTATCATGCCGGGGATGAGGTTCTTTAGGAGCACGCGATGTGGTTCTGCGTGTATACCTCCGAATAACAGCCCGGAATCAGATTGAATAAGTTGGGGACAGTGGCGAGCCACGGTTTTTATAGAAGGATAAGGAAGTGCTCCACTTCATTCCTGGGTGCCCGCACGCACCCCAGTCGGGCGACGTATTCCGGGAGAAGAAGATTGTGAGGGGGGGGGGGGGGGCTGCAGTTTTAGGAGGAGCGCGTCGTCTCCAAATTTCTCCTCTCTTCTATACCGGCGTCTACCTCCAAAACACACGAAAACGTCAAAACTAGGGCGGGGACCCACAGCGGTAGCCACCAAGACAAAAAAAAAGAAAAAGACAGAGAGAGAAAGAGAGAGACGATAGAACGAGAATAAAGAGAGACGGCGGATGCGTAGTGGTCCTTGCGCTTGGTCCACTTTCGGCGCTGGCGGCGGGGGAACCGATGATTCCCCCTTCGAGCCGGCTATAGCGCAGTAGCAGAAACAGCAGCAGCAGCGGCAGCAGACAGAGGACCGGCGTTGTGGTCGTAGCGCCGTTCACGTCTATGTGTCTGTGCGTCCCCTCTTCCCGTTTGCCGCGCGTGTATGTGTATATAGCGTACTCGGAGAGTGAAGCCTCCGGCAATAACGGAGAGCCAGTCTCACTTTCGGTTCCGTGTGCGTCGCGAGCGGGCGATAACCGCCGCGCTGCCGCTGCGGCAACGCTACTACCGCCGGTGGGAACGCGATTCCGCCGCCCCCTTCCGCCCCCTTCCTCTCTCTTGCGCTCGGCGTGCCCGTGCGTGTGTGTTCCGCCGATAGCGCTCGCGCCGGTGTGGCCTCGGGCATGGGACACACCTCGTTTTTCGACCACTGCGTGTCCACTGCCTCCCGCTCGCTTGCGCTGGCTCCGCGTCGCCTGCTCGGCCGGAATGCGCGGCCGCGCTGGCTCGCTTGCGGCCGGCCGGCCGCCGCCGCTGGTGGACGACAAATTACCATACCTCATTATTCCGGCATGCGCGCGCGCGTTTCTCGCAGTCTATCTTCGACGCGAGGGGAACAAATGATACGAGACAAACCTGCGCGCGCGCGCGCGCGCACGAGCATGATGCTCTGCTTTTCGTTCCCAGCCCTGGCAAGGGGGTATTTGGAGGCTAGCTTTGTGCCAGCATTTGTCCAGATAGCTCGACGCGTCCCGTGCGTGCGCGCGAGCACGGTGACAACTTGCCTGACGTAAGAAGTGGCCGAAAAAAAAAATTTTTTATTCTTTTCGAAAGGGAGTGTTGCTGTGACGGAGTAGGCGGTCGTATGGTTGACACGTATTTAAAAAAAGCACGCCGACTATTTTTCTTGCTACTTTGACGGGTGCTAGTGGTAACCGTTGGCTGTACTTCGTTGGTGGCCTGGTTTTTAAGGACGGCGCCACCCTTTTGGGAGTTGTTAAGAGGTTTCTCAACACGAGGCCACTTTTCGAGGATATACACCCCGTCTAATTTTATTGTCTCCGTTATATGTATTGTGAGGTTGGCTGGCACCTAATCATTTTCTGTTCTCTTTGTTAGTATTTGTTAAAAAGAAAGCTTTTTATAACTGTTTTTGTTGAAGAGAGAGAGAGGAATAGAAGAGAAGAAAGGCAGGGAGGTTAACCATACACACGTCCGTGTGCTACCCTGCACTGGGAAAAGGGGCGTGTGGACGAAAATAGAGAGAGAGAGAAGAGACAGAGAGAGCACAGTTTCGCGGACATTTGAAGGTTCGGACCGAGTCTATACATGGTTGCCAAGACCTGTCGACTTGAGGTACTTCAACAATGCTTCCGTGACTTTCTGTGCCATCGACACGTACGGCCATAGCCTAAGGTTCTTCATTTCCGAAAATGGTCGAGAGTACAGCTGGTTCAATGCTGTCCAGAGAGCTTGACGCTCGACGTCGTACTGTGGACAGAAGCATAGGATGTGTTCAATCGATTCTATAGTTCCACAGGAGTCGCACATGGGCGTATCACCCATTCCAATGCGGAATGAGTAGGCCTTCGAAAATGCCACGCCGAGCCAGAGGCAGCACAATACTGTCGCCTCAGAGCGGGAAACTTTTGATGGCACTTGTAGCTTTAAGGATGGATCAAGCCTATGAAGATGACACTTCGCGAAGTTAGGAGAAGACCCGAATTTGTGTGTCATAGCTTTAGCCACGATAATCAAACTTCCTTGCAGCGTCGGTTCTGTATAAAGGGATTGGAACCGGTCGGTCTTCCAGATGTGCAGACCGGGCTACTTCGTCGGCGAGGTCATTAGCAGGAATGCCGGTATGCCCAGGCAGCCACTGGGCATACAGGCGTTGCTGATAATGACCTCGCTGACGAAACCGCATGGTACTGCAGTATGCTGCTATACCTTGATTACTTGTTCTCTTGATTAGCTGAAGCGCATGACCGGTTGAATACTTGTTAAACATACTTATACAGTGACTGACTATGATGTGTGGTACAATGTTATAATGTTATTGTAATATCTTCTTAATATGTTATTACTGCTGTTTTACTCAATATCTATATGTACAGGCGGTGAGGCCCGTCAAGCAGGGATTTGACGCTGCTTTTATCTCACCGTCCTCAGTCTTTGATGCGGAAAAACTGAAATAAAACGTTTATTGACTGATTGATTTACCGAAGTGGCGGTCACTATAGTCTTGAATGCACGCAGCCCACGCATTGGTGAATAAGCACGATCGATAATTTTTTTCTGTGAAGCCGTAAATTTTTCGAACATTCATTGGAGGGACTATATAAGTGTGTTTAACTTAACTTGAACCAAACTTCAAAAATATGCAAACTACGGAGCTAGAAAGGACCAAAGTAACGTTTGCCGTTGCTTGGAGATACTCAAACAATCTTTTTTTCATTCCACCTATTTAGATAATTACTCTTAACGAACTAATGAACTTATCAAACATTATATTTAGATAACAAGTGTCGATGAGGAAATTTTACAGTGTCGTGAAAAACTCACGATACAGCTTTCTGTGGCTCAATACGTGTTAGTAAATGTATTTTCCAAGCCTAAAAGAAGCCGGCGAAAACGTGCAAAATTACGACGTGACTGGTCGCTCGAGGCACTTTGTGTATATACGGGAGCACTGCACGTTAAATTATGGAGTGTCAACGTTCATTCCTTCACTCACAAGATGAGCGGAGGAAAGCTTGAAAGCACCTCTCCCTCCTTCCTGTATTGTTTTTTTCTTGGTACGAACACAATGTATTACCTATTTCGATACTAAGCTTAAACGAACTCATATGTTGGCAACACGAAACAGAAATTTTCATCGAGTTGGCTTATCCAAATGTGGAATTAAGAACACAATCGAGTGCTATAAACGCTCAGGCAACCTTTTATGCAAGAAGACCTATGTTCTAGCCGTCATCACGAAAATGCTGAAATCAAACAACTGCCCCAGTAGCAGTGGGGGGGCGATGGCGTATATCGTACTAATTGGTGCTTCGCTTGGCCTGTTTAGTATGTTGCAGTACCTTCCGCCACGAATCAACAGCCGGCTCATATTGGCTGGCTTACAGGCGGGAAGGTAGCTTTTATTGCCGATCAGTAAAATGGACTTCAAATAAACCACCATGTAACTCTTACTAACAGCCTCAATTCTACTGCTTCCAGTCCGGTGAGAAACCGGCCGCTTCGCCAGTAATTCCTATTTTCTGAATCCGATCGTAGAGATGCACATTTTGAATTCGAAACCTATAAAGGCTGAAGCGCCCGAGCATATAGACCCCACAATCTTATCCGGGAATCTGGAGCTCTTCCACTCTCCAGTCAGCCACGGCTGCACGGATAACCATTGACGTATCGCGTTCCACGTAGCGAGGGCTGTGGCTTAAGACTGAAGAATACGGGCGTCGTTTATTGTCTGCTCGAGTGTTTCTTTAGCGGTACGAGAATGAAAATAAAGGGCCCTCTCGATTCGTATCAACACCGAACGTGCGCAAAGCTCGGCCGATACCGGCCGAGATCGCGAAGGCGACTATACGTTCCGCTTCCCAGCCATCGGCACGTTTTCATTCCTCTCTCGGGAAGAATATGAAGGTTCCTGGTCGCCGATCTTATCGGTGTTTCCAGGAAGTCTATGGAAGTGACTGGCCGTCGTGCAGCCTAATCGAAAGGCTCGCACGTTTCAAGCACGCGTGGCCGAGCCGGACGCCACGGACAGTGGTCCACGGTTCTCGGCCAAAGCGAGGTACCTACGAAGGCACTCATCTAACGGTTGCCTTTTGTCTATTTCTTTCATCGTTGACAACGGTTGTCAATGAGGAAATATTGGTTGTTGCGTACGTCTGCATAAGCAGTAAAAGGGAACAAGAAAAATGACCACATAGAGTCACAGCGCTTGACAAATTCTATCTCAGAAGGGAGAGGTTGAGCACGATCGAGCGCAACAAACGGAATTACGCTGTGCAATTATAGACAACGGAAGAGGGAAACCAGCTGAACTTTTCGGGGCAGAAAACTGAAAAATTCTTCTTGCCTTCGACTTGATGCCATTTAAAGGCAGTTGAAGGGACACTTTAAACGAAATGAAAGTATCAGTTCTCCGAGGCTTGCCAAAGCGCTAGAGCAGGAAACGCGCAAGAGGTAACGGAAAACGGAGTCCAGGAAGAACTTCGGGACCGGTGGCTGAATGCGCGCGGCGCGTCGATATTATACTGAAGGAAAGCCGGCGTCAAGATTAAGCATCGAGCATAACAACTGCCTAACAACAAACACACAATGTGCAACGCGAACAGGTGTTGGGCACTTTAGTTTTCCGCTCACCTTAGTTTTTCCTTTCGTTTTTGTTTTTATTTTATTTTTCAATAAACGTCGTCCAGCGCAAATTCACTCGCACACATGCCCTAAAGCGTAACCTCACGAAAGTGTGGCAGGCTTTCATCATCTTCCGTATAAGAGGTCGTTATCACTTAGCGACGTGTGTATACGAGTGGCGAAATTGTAGGATGAAACTCTACCCAAAGTTCGTAGGCCGCCCGAAAGGCAGTGCACAGATAAGCAGCATGTAGGCTTGTGCTACAGTTGGCGAGGCATGATTACAACTAGCAGCGCGCAGACAAGACCAGAACGGTGGAAAAGACAAGGACAGCGCTGATTTCCAAAACAATAAATCAGTTGATCAACCACTTTTCAAGTTAAAATAAAACGTGGGGTTTTACGTGCCAAAACCACTTTCTGACGCCGTAGTGGAGGCCTCCGGAAATTTCGACCACCTGGGGATCTTTAACGTGCACCTAAATCTAAATACATGGGTGTTTTCGCATTTCGCCCCCATCGAAATGCGGCCGCCATGGCAGGGATTCGATCCCGCGTCCTCGTGCTCAGCAGCCCAACACCATAGCCACTGAGCAACCACGGCGGGTACTTTTCAATTTCGTCTTCAAAGGTCCATACATAACGCTTCGACCAATAGCCAACAGGCTAGTACCGTTATTAGAGGTACTTCATGTATACAGGCCCGTCACAGGGAGAAAAGGATTGAACAAAGTTTCAACAGAAAACGAAAGAAAGAAAGAAGGGAAGAACATGCGCCAGCATGTCCACAAAACAAAGGAAAAACTTTTGTTTCCGGCTATTTTATTTCAAAACTTCATAAGTTAAGAAAGGCGAAGCACATTCAACTGCCTCCACGCTTTACTTAAGAGTGCGTGTTCCAAGATAACAGGGAGGCCTATAAAGACCCACTAAATGAGTATTCGCGAGTTGCAACACCGCACAATGCAGGTGCCATATTTATCACACAACCTGAACACACACACAAAACACGACATAGGTTGGTTCTAAAAAAAATTCAAACCGCTAAAAGGGAAGCGGGGCAAACAAATGATGTCGTCCGCCGTGCTCGCCGGTGGTCAATCGCCACGAATCAGAGAAGGTCTGCGCTGGAAATATTTGCTGCCACGCTGTGTCGCTATATATGTTCACGCCAGCTTTAGAGTAAAAGAAAAAGAAGTGTGTGCTCGCGCATTGATGGTCATTATCAGTGCGAACATGCCCAATACGGAAAGCTGCGGTTGCTTTTCGAGCACTTTACGCACCTCGCCTCAGCTGTCTGCTCTGCGGTCGTGCAAACCTCATGAACGCCGAGCTTTAACAAACAAAGCAATAAGAGCTGGCGGCAACAAAAAATAAACAAGAAGCGTGGATACAACCATTAGTCTGTGCTTTCCTTTCGGATTCCTTCTTCGCCTTTATCCTTCCAGGCATCCTAATGCCCTACTCGACTTTCTTGTTGTTTTACCAGCGCCACGTTTAAGCTCGATGGAAAAGCTTTCACGCCCGAGTAACAATGGTGCGTACGAACAACGTGGGGGCCAAGACATACAGCCCTTATGCACGCGCGCCCTCGAAAGAGGGAAATAAACAAACCGAACGACCAAATTTGCAACGCCAGTCGAGTATCTACAGGGTGCGGCCCGAGGAATGCCGCATATTCTGATAGCCCCATTTCGTGAGCAACAATGCTGTCGTTCGTATAACACGGCGCTGGCCGGCGTCGGCGCCGGCTATCGAATGCGCCACCATCCCTCCCAGTAAATCATACTCGCTTTCGACTTCTTGCCTTTCCGTTCTCTGGACTCGAGCACTCACTCCTCGATCTGCCTGTCTTGGTCTTCTTTCCCTGGCACCGAAAGAACTCCCTGGAGGAGTACCGGTGGTGTTCGTAATTTAATTCATATGTATAAGGCCATGGACTCGAGGAAGCGAAGCAAAAAAAAAAATTCAACGAACTGACACACGATTACGCGTGCCCGTGCGTTGGCCGGTGTACAGTGCCAGGCAGTTTGGCCTCAGTGATTTCGCGTGTGCCCTATCCACCGCCACTCTCTCCTCATTTTTAATGGAGCCAGAGCCGCGCGACCTTCGTGCGACTTCTTAACGAAGTAACGTGCTCGCAAGGTCGGGGAAAAAATAATCGAGCGCGCGGTCGCTCGCAGGCACGCAAAGAGGCGTGGCCCAACTATGGCACCACGAATGGGCCGCGTGGATGCCAGGCTTCTGCTGCTGCTGCTCCCTGCTCCGGAATTAAATCAGCTGCGCCCGTTAAAGTGCAAAAAAAGAAAGCAAGGCAAACGGCCCATGGACGGCCGATTTGCGCTGTGTCGCAGCCGCTTGAAAGGTAGCGACACGCCCACTGTCTCCGTATGTACTCTCCGGACCCGCGATCGACTTGTCAAAGTGCTGTCGCCGCTGTCGCCCCGTGCGTGCGGCGGCTAACGCGGCGTCGAGCCACTGGCGCTTGTTGTCAAATGCAGCGGTGGCAGGTTTGAGCGGACGCGATCAAGGTTTGGTTAAACCGCTGTCCTTGAGACGGTCGGCGCTTGCTCCATCGGTTCATTAATCTTGGTTCTACAGGGCTTCGTTTGGTAGACTGGCGGCGTCCTCGTTGAGTTATGTTTCGCTAATACGCAGAGGTCAGTCAGGGCCTGCGGCGCCTGGAATTATAAATATAATTGATGCCGCATTATACGCACTCGATTTCAGAATCGTTCAACACATTTGCCTGACGAAATGTCGCCGTTACGACTTTATTTCATGGGAGTATCCAGAAAACGAAGAAGCCCAACAGGGAAAAAGCAGCGCTGACGGTACGGGAGGGCAAACATGGGAAAACAAGAAACAGTGAGTCCGTCTCTCGCCTGCTTTTCTTGTGTTGTGCCGTTCGTTAGCACAGCTCTTTTCGGCAAGATGAATCACCAACTCTCCCAGCCAGTGACCTTGACGAATAACTCGAAGAGCACCTCCCCGCGAGGAAGTAACAAAGATAGGACATGTGCTCGCCGAATTCACTTCAGCCATCGTCAGCATTACGACTACCCCCCTCCTCCCGTCACTGTCATGTTTCGTTCGTGTACACGTATGTTTGCCTTAGGTACCCATTTATCTGTGCAAGCATTATTAAATCTGCCTCGTGTGGTCTTGGTATTGTTTCCGCACGTCCCAAAGTCGCGTCTGGATCACGAAGAGTTAAATACCTGAAGGCTTTTGACGCCTAGGTTTCTTTACCGCGCGTTGTAATCTCAGCCCAGAAGCGCTCCCGTATTTCGCGCGCGTACGAATGCGGACGAGGAAGCTGGGAATAGAACGCGTGACCTAGGGCAAACTACTATCGAAAGAGCAGGGAGGGCAACACCCTCACCACACTCGGCCTACCGAATCGGTCTTCCGGCCTTTTAACATGTAGCCATTCTTCAAGTTGGTCCACATAACAGGCTGGGATATAAACGGAATAGGTAGTGTCATGCCCTTAGATATGGTATACTGGCGCAAACACATGTACACAGGAAGGGAGAGGCAGTACAAGCACTTGCGTATGTGTATCTGCTTGCTCCTGTCTTTTATTATAGCTATGTTTCACCAACGAGCCCAAGAGAAAATACTAATGCCGTATTCGATTTCGCAGAATTTATATTGGTTTCTAACCGGACGCGCAACGTGTTAGGTTGCTACAACGAGCTCGTGGCATTATCGTGGCAAGATAGTTATTTGTCTATGGCTTTGGGAAAAAGAAAGACCTTGCAGTAGGCTCCGAATAAATTATGGAAAATGAAGTCACTGTTAGATGCAACGAATGTTCGCATTAATTTAGCGAGGAGCTATCTCCTTCTCCATGTTACAAATCCCAGGGTTCTACATTTAAATTCTTGCTAATAAAGTTAGTTCATATTATATTACAAGTTCAATTAGCAGCAATGAAATAATATGCGCAGAATAATCATTTTTTCTCCACTGAGCGCTTCCGATGATCATGTGGTACAGTATAGGCTGTTAGTTATTTCTCGCGCCGACTACTGCCAATGTTTTCCAAGCAACTAAGGTCTTCCCAAGTTCAAGAACATGGCACATTTTTACTAGCACCTTTTTAATGCTAAAAAATGCTTATATACCCTCCATTTCTTCTCGTTTCTTCTTTCTTCGTTTTTTTTATGCGAAAGCATCAAATACCCCATTGAGCGAGAAATCCGGCATCTGTAGCAACGAAACGACGCCTAAATTCCCATTGGCTGTGACGCCACATCACGAAAGCGTCTTTACTGAGAAGAGCAGGCGAATCGGGGCACCCTCTTCCGTCGTTACGCGCCAGGTGTTGCGTCAGGAGAGAGGGCATCACCGCGACGCCACGTCATCCTCACTGTCACTTTCGGAAGCCGGCGTACTTCTCTCTCTCTCACCACCCCTTGGTTTAGCTGCGGCGTGCGCCTGCCGGCCTTCGTGGCCACTGATCCTTCCTCGGTCTCTTGACGCGCTGTACGTCGGTGGCCAGCGGCGCTTACGCCGCAAGCTGCTGTCGCTGCTTGCGGGCTCGGGCTGCATGTACCGCTATGGTAAATTATTGGCAAAGCGAAACTCGAAGGACAACTCAGCAGCGTTCAGTTGTATATTAATGCTTTCGCATTCATAACTCATAGGAACTACTTAGGTGTCCTAGAATTTTTTGTTTGTTTGTTTGTTTGTTTGTTTGTTTGTTTGAGTGCCAGAAAGTGCACTTACGCTCGCACTACGTCAGCCGGGCTGCCTTCCAGATGCTCGCGAGTACGCACGCACACGCACACACACACACACACACACACGGACACACGCACGCACACACGCACACATTTATTGCGCAGACGAATCCCTCACTGGTACGGCGCAACAAGGAAAGGAAGAAACAACCGAGCCGGCCAAAAGAAGGAACAGAGCCGTGACTTACAAGTAGTTTTATTAGCAGATTGGCCAAAATACATAGCCACAAGAAATTGTCAGACAATAGTGTCAAAACACGTCACGAAACGTCACAGTTAGGGAGAACCGCACCATCATTACATGTTTAGTCCTTTCCTTGTTGTAGTCTGAGAATGAAATACCAACTCGCCCAATCATGAAGACTGACGAACGAATCATTGCTTTTGTTTATTCGTTGTAAGATTTATTGAAGACAAGTTAAGGCTCGCGAAAGGACCTATGGAACGAGAAATGTTAGGCGTAACATTAACAGGCAGGAAGATAGCGTTGTGGATCAGCGAATAAAAGGAGATAGCCGATATTCGAGTTGACACTAGGAGAAAAATGGTGCTGAGTAAGCCATGTATATGCGTAGGGCAGATAAAAGCTGGAACGTTAGAGGTATAGCCCATGGAAAAGAAGCGCAGTCGACGATGGTAGAAAATTATGTGGGATGATGAAACTGGGAAATTCGCAGGCGGAATTGGAATCAGCTAGCGCAAGACAGGGGTACTTGGAGATCGCTTGGAGAGGCTTTTTACTTAAAGTGGATATAAAAATAGGTTGCTGCTGCTGCTGCTGCTGCTGCTGCTGATGATGATGATGATGATGCTTCCTAGTAGGAAGAACCCGCAGGCTTAGGGAAATTGAAAGAGCAATTTATTAAAACAGGGAGACCAAGGCGGACGTATATACTAAGTTCAGTAGGCCCCAGGGCACTGACGTTGGAGTTTCTCCATGCCTGGTAGTCGTCTGGGTCCACTACCCGCATCCCCGCCTAGAAAAGACCGCACTCGAGGTCCAGCCAAATCACGAACTAATGACGCTGTCTATGGTTATAATGTTATGTACCTTTCGGCTGCATCAGTCTCACTGACAGCATTTCATTGAGGCTGACAACATAGTTTCCCAAATCCCTTTCTGACATCTTCTGAGGGCCTTAACCTTCCACAGAAGAAAACGGGCTTTGTTCGTGCAATCTTGCAGCTTTGCTGAGTGGGTGGCTCGTCCTAGTCACTGCAGAAGAAAACGCATGCGGAAACCAAGACCTCTACAGCGTCGCCACCTGTGCAACCAGGTTCGCATTGAGGTGGGTCATCGCTCAATGTCTCAATCGATGGCCACCCGCACTGTCAGTATTCACCGAGCCATGCAATGCAACGCGTCAGTTCTTGTATTTCCGGTCTTGGCCCTGCAGGGAGCGGCTCAGTGTGTGTAGCAACCGATCTAAGCAGGAAGAGATAAGCAGGAATAAATGTAAGCAACGAGGTTTTTCGCACGGATTATATTCTTTCAGGGCGTCCGGTGATTATTTTGGGCTTAGGAAAAGCGAGAGACACGGAAATATAGCCCTTGTGATGTTTCATAGATGGAAACTGCGTGGAGAAATACTAATTCGTTCCTCAGGGAACTTCTTGTCTCTTATTTTTTTATCTCAACATAAAGGACGCACCAGTGAACTCACTGGCATGCGTGGTAAAGGCGTGCGCGATAACGGTTGCATACTTAATATCTTTGCTTTTATCTTACGTTAGTCTTGTGCAAATCACAGCCAGCGTGTGCATGTACAGGCGTCAGAACTGCGACAGACGAGAGGCTTCTCTTTCATGCTATATGAGCATGCATTTAACAAGGTACAAATAAAGATCACGTTTGTAAACAAAGCTTGTTGGTACTTTCTCGGTTTATAATGTCTTGTTCTTGTTTCCATTGCTGCTTTGACGTTTTGTTTGTAATGTGTTTATATCTTTCTTACTGTTATATGATAACGTCATTGTGTGTGCATTAGCTGTTCCTCTGCTCTATCTTCTTCGAAATCGTGCGCAACGGTAAAAAACTGTATATGTCACTGTATTATCCGTTCAAGAGAGGAAGCGTAGCCAGCGCCGTACTTAAGCGGCATGTGCTATGTCACGTCATTCGAAAAAGAAATAATAATCGAGAAACCTGCGCATATATGCCAGCGTGATTGTGCGGATGACTAGAGTGGGTGTGTGTGTTCGTGTGTTTGTGTGTGTGAGAGAGCGAAAGAGTGGTGCCTTAATGTGCGTGGCGCACACTTGCATAGCGCATACATCATAGGCTTGTCACTGAAAGCAGGCTAACCTTGCTTAGAACACCGAGAATGCATTCCGTCGATTCTGGTCACGTAACCTCACATTAATTGCATAACTGACTGTTTCGACATTTCTCTTCTTACTGTCGAATTGTGCAAACATTCAGTGCGGAAAACCGCTCGGCATGCCTAACTGTGATTTTTCGTGGCAAGGCAGCAGTGACGTGTATCACATTCGGAACGGCAACAGAGAAAACATACAATGCGTCACACAACCGGTAGAGGGCTACGGTCTTCGAGACAGTGTGCGCGCTCAAATTGGCATGATCAGTTTTCTGTGTTTGCAAAGCAAGGCCACATCACCTCGGAGCGCTGCTGGGCCGCGCCGTGCGGGAGCCGCCTCCGGCTATCCTATGCTGCAGTAAATATGGCACGCAAAGGGAACAATTAGAGACCTTGCCACCCCGCACCGGCTGCACGCACGAGCCGGTTTGCGTGGCGCAAAGCAAAACACACACACAGAGCAAAACACAAATCGTCGTCGACAGACCATGTAAGCGCAGTTGATCAGTGAGAGAGAAAACCTCAACCATCACGTCACTCGCGCCCGCTCGTATGCAGTAGCGCGCCCGCTCGCGATACCTCGCGCACGCGCTACGCCGCGACTCGTTCGCTGAGGTCCGTCTGAAGGCCTCCGCTTCGATTGCGCAACGGTAGATTATAGGAGATTGCGGCAGCCACCGGGACTGTAATGCATGGACGCTGTAACTCGAACACGCACACCGGGTTCGGCTTCTTGGGTCAGTGTATCGTTTCCTTTCGTTTGGTTCTGACGGCCTCTTACAGACAAGGCAGGGAGGGCTCGGCGCCAGCTGAGACTCTTCCTTCCTTTTGTGTGCCTTCTTGGCCTCTGTGTGCGCGGAGAGCGAGAGACGTGCGGCACGTAGCAGGGGGAGGAAGGTGGTGGGGCGAATCGTGCCGTACACACAGCAGGCTCATCGAGCCGACTCGGAAAAAAAAGGCCTTCGACTACGTTACAGAGTGCAGCGCGAGCGCAAGTTCCGTACGTCCCGCTTCCTGGACACGGTTCTAAAGAAAAACCATATCGAAGGCCTCGGGGCGGAAAAAACGACGTGGAAGATTAATGGCTGCAGCCCAGGCTTCCGCGCGTGGTGCCTGCGACGTTTCTTTATTTTGGCAAATACGGGAAAGAAAAACGGATCGGCAGCGAGCGAGTGGGTGAAAGAGCGAGCAACGCGAGGAGTGGCCTGAGATGATCCCATTCGTCTCATATAGAGCTATCGTTGGACGCTTTAGCTGGAGGCGTGAATAGATAGCCTTTTGTAATTAGGTTACTATCAGTCACATACCAGCTCGGGATAAAGGATTGAGACAAGTATCAGTCGCCAGATGCATTTCCCGTATACGCTACGGAACTTTCGTGGCCTCTGTAATTGAGATGCATTAGGCATGCACAAAATATCAAAGTAGCTCTGGCTTCCGCATATTAACCTGCTTTAGTTTCACTTTCGTTGCAATGCGTCGTATTTACGGGACGCGGAGGGACATTGATGGAAGTTCGACGTTGTACACTGCTCAGTTATAAATAATTGGTTTCATCGCAGCGATCCTCAGTTTTAGTGTACCGAGAGCGAACAATGCGTTGGCCATAGAGTGAGCCATAAATATCTCCGTTTATGTGATTTGTGCTTGCGTATCACAACTAAATGAAACAAAAAAGCGAGAACCGCTGCAAAAACAGTGCGTTTGCGAAAGGCAAAGAATTCCGTCGGAACCCGTCTCACGATGATTGTATACGTTCATGCGATTAGCACTGAAGCAATAAAGCGACACATGACACTGCCAACGCTGAAACGTGTATGCAGCCGGGCTCCTCTCTTGTGCTTCTCACTGGAGACGCTGCGACATCTAGTGGGGCAGCCGCGAAGTTCGCTCATGGCGCGGGTTCGATTCCGCCGAGCTCCGGATGCATCTTAAGGGATCTTTCTTGTGACTGAAAAGCTGGACATACGCAACGTCACCTACCCAGTTTCTCAATTTGCCGTCAAAGACGTTCAGTAAAGAGCGGCACATACATAGAGTACCACATACCCCGTGACCCAAGTTTGCATCCCTGAGGTTCATCGGATGGTGGTACATACAAAGTGTCAGATACCCAGGGACACAAGCAGGTCCGATGGTTGCTTCCAAACCCTGTTCCCTCAGCAGAGCATCCCGATGCGTTACCAATGCATTAGATCATGAACTACCCACCCCGGGACCCAAGTTAGCGGAAAACGATCAGGCAGACAGACAGACAGACAGTACTTCGTTAAGCAACCTGAGAATGCTAATCGCAAAAATAAGCCATATCGTCATTGTAAGCAAGCACCTACGCATAGGGTACATATTTCGTCCCTTATGAGCCTCACCTGATTTCAATGGGACGTATTGAGCACTGGATACAAAACAAATGGAAGCCAATGTTTGCTATATAAGCTTAAGAGGAAGGGAGGCGAGACAATGCTATGGAAGTCGGGCGAAGTGACTCGTTCATCGTTAAGCCGGATTGTTGCCGCCAGTCATGGAACTCTACCGTCCAACTTCATGCCTCAAGCATGACCATCTCTACCACTGTGGTGCCTGCATCCACACCAGGCCCTTCTTGTCATTACCAGTATCAAAAAGAAAACGGAGATGTCCTCTTTCGTGCTCTAACAAACCGTGCTTTGTTCCTACATGAAAAGCACAAAGAACGCATTCACGTTTAGACTGACAGTTCTGTCACCTCCAAAAGTTCAGCTGTAACAGTGGTAATTCCCGCAAAATCTTTCACCGACAAATTCAAGACATCTCACATTACATCATCGATGGCTGCAGAACTCACAGCTATCCGTGCTGCTCTGAAGTTTATTGGTCCCAAATCATAACATTCATGGTCCATCTTTTGCGACTCGAAGGCAGCTCTCCCGTGTCTGCTGTTCCCTTTCAACCATAGACCTAACGTGCAATTAGTCGCAGACATCCGACTACGCAATCCATCACGCAATCGATAAGGGGCACAACATCAGCTACCAGTGGGTAGCGGGTCACTAATTACACTAATACTACGGCCAAGAACAGATGCAGCCACAAGTCTTCGCTCCCTCGCACGCCAGCTTACGCAAACTCTGTGGAACACCAGGGACTTCACGAACGCATGTCTCGACAGATTAGACCCACGTCTGCAACTCCATCTTCCACCAGGGTTACCACGAGCGGAAGCAACACTTATGTGCTGCCTGTGGCTCGCCGTGGCATTCATGAACGCCTATTCCGCCCGCACCGGAATAGTGAACAGCCCTACTTGCGACATCTGCGGCTGCGAGGAGACGATCAAGCACCTCCTCTGTGACTGCCCCCGTTACAATATGCCCAGAAATGTTCTCGTGACCGCGCACGAAGAAAAAGTTCCAGGACACTGGTCCAGACGGGTTTCAGCACTCAAGGCCCTAAGGGCTCTGCTTAAGCTTTTAAAGGCTTGTGAATTGTGTGACCGTCTTTGAATGTTGTAGCGCGTAGCATCGCGTTATTGTGTTAATTTTTCTCAGTTTCTTTTTCTTCTTTCTCCTTTTCTTCCCTTTACCGTTTTCCCCAGCACAGGGTAGCCGGCCGGCACCAACACTGGCTAACCTCTCTGTCTTTCCTCCCCTTTTGTCTCTCTCTCTCTCTATCTGTTAAGAAGAAGCTTTAGCTCGAGGGCTCCTATCCAAATACATGGGATAAGAGGAATCGGTTTTCTCGGAAAACTCTACACCAAATTTGATGTGGTTTGCTGTTTTTCAAAGAAAAAGTTAAAATCTAGTGACGGCTTCTAGCCAATTTTTTTTATTTAGGCGATCATTATGTTTATAAAACTTGCTGAAAGTTGCAAATTTCCAGAAATCCACACTTTCGAGTCTACAACTGTGCAAGTCAGCAAGGAAAAATTGTATCGCGCTTCTACTATTACATCCAAAGCAGAAAAATTCATATATCATATACGGTTTTCAATTCGACCATTGTTATGTGAGTAGGACTTCCGCAAAATCATCGTAACACTGCAACAAATTCACATAAGATGTAAACTAATGTATAAAATTTATCCGCTCTGGATATTCTGACGTGTGCACATTACCGAACTGCGATATTTATTATTGCTGCAGAGATGCGAATCTGTGAACTTCGTGCTTCTACTTCTTAAACTTACCAATTTTCCAGTAGGTCTGAAAAAAATTCTGGCCATAAAACAATATCCCGCTTCCAGCAGTCACTAGAATTGAAATTTCTGCCTCAAATGTCAGAACTTTAATTAAATTCGGCCTAAATGCATCTCAGAAATGTATTTTATTTGAATAGGCGGCGTCGGAGTTAGGGCCAAGCTAAAGCTTCCTCTTAAAGACGAGGTTTGCATTTGCACGCACCTGTAAGTGAGACATCAGCGCGAGGTACGTGAGGCGACGTCTAAAAATGTTTTTTATTCTGTATTTCTGTAATTATTCAGCGCTCACCGAGTCCATCCCTCATCCCGGTTGCCAGCATAGCCAACCTTTCTTTGATGATGACTGAACCTAAAGCTTCAAAGATCGCCATTTTTTCCCGATATTTCTCCTCATGGCATGAATAATTGAGCGAAAGTGTATGTTCCTAAAGCTATATTGAAGTAATAGATTATAAATGTCGCATGTGCTGGTAACATAAATAATTAAAGAGTCTTTGCGCCGTCGCCTGACAAGTAAAAGCATTCCCCCAATAACATTGCTGTGAATCTTAAGAAAACGAATTTCGCAGCGACGTAGTCGCTTCGAAATTCAGAAAATCCCAGTTTAGTTCAAGGTATTATATCGACGTAGTTGCTGCGAAACCTTGAACTAAACTGTCATGTTTTTAGTGAGCGCGCCTAAACGGCTAATCTATTCTTTTCCATGTCCGTCTTCCGTCCAAATGGTCCATATGTCTGCATAGAATCCGTGAAGGCAGGGTTTCAAAGGATGTCGGCTGAAACTTTTCCCATAGTGCGTGGGACATGCGACTAGAGTGTGCAGCCTTCTGAAATATGCGTGCGGGAATCCTGAAACTTAAACACATTTCCTAAAATTTGCAACGAACTTCACACTCAGGGACGGGTGAACGCCACGCACTAGGTTATCTAGAGGGAAGTTGCACAAATAAGTACCTCTTAGTAACACTATTGGCAATGCTCGTGAACGTACTTCTCACAAGCAAGAGATTAGATCTATCTAGGTGAAACCGAAGAACTAGCGGGCACACCGACTTTAGACACCAGTGAGTCATTTCCAAGTGTTCTCGCAAAATTCGAAAATTTGTTTACCCGCCGTGCTCGCACAGTGGCTATGGTGTTGGGCTGCTGAGCACGAGGTCACGGGATCGAATCCCGGCCACGACGGTCGCATTTCGGTGGAGGCAAAATGCGAAAACACCCGTGTACTTAGATTTAGGTGCAAGTTAAAGAACCCCAGGTGGTCAAAATTTCCAGAGTACTCCACTATGACGTGCATCAGAAAGTGGGTTTGGCACACAAAACCTCGTAATTTAATTTAAAGCTTCTTTTTTATTCGAATTTTCTCGAATCCTGGAAGCATAGGTGGCTGCTGTGGCTGCCAGACAGCTAACGGTGATTTTCAGAGTTCTCACAGGCAGAAAAACATAGGTATGCCTAGTTGTTAGGTAGCCTAGTGTAGCTGCTAACGAGTACTTAAAAGGCTGCTAAGCCTAATCTACAAATAATTAAGAAATGATATATAGAAATAATGACAGAAAAACTGGGAAGAACTTCCTTTTTTTGAGTAAGGGGAAAGGGGAATGAAAGACGAGAAGGCAAGAAGTTCACAGTCTTCACACACACACGCGCGCATACTAAGCGTTGATCGTTCCGTTAGTTACAATGTGTCATACGGCAGGGGCCCCTTAAGGAACTTAGCAGAAAATTTGTGGCTTTGCACATCGCAGACGACCGAGGCCATGGTCACAAGTTTTCTTTTGTCGTAAGCTGTTCATCTAATTTCCCTAGAGCTGTGTGAAGGCCAAGCCCCTGATTTTCGTATGATGGGCAGTGACACATGAAGTGTTGTAAAGTTTATCCCACATACGTGTTACAATTGGCGCCATTATATAGCCATTCCAATTAGGACCGATTACGCTTTTGTAAAAGAAAGAACATACTCGCAGGCGATGCACTGTTTCCTCGCGCCGAATAAAACTTACTAAATCTGTAACTTCATATATGTGTCCATGGCATGCAGGCACCAGGTAGTGCTATAGTGAACACCGGTGCATTGCAATTCCTTGACATGATGGCAGAGGTAAGGCCGCTGAGATGCCTAGCTGGCATGTGATCTCGACCACGGAATCGAGATGTTTTCGCCCTCTTCATGAGCCTCACAGGGATCTTTGTCGGCACTGTCATTGCCGATAATATCACACTGCCTCGTTAACCACTTGAATATTATGTATTGGCCTCTGTCAATCGCTAGAGGGCAATGTAATCTAATCTCTGGCATCAGTTTTTCACGTTGGTGGCGACGCAGAGTAAGAAAATATATTGTAGAACTGCCTTTGAATCACGGAATACAGCCAATGAATATGGTGTTGTTCATTAGCATAAAAAACTGCGCTACAGACACGGAGCAAGAAATCTTTGCTACGGAGGGCGACAAGTTCGGACCCTGTCGATGTTGTGATGTGGCTGATCTAGAGGTTCTTGCAGGCCGATGCCGACGGAACAACCAAGCTCGAGCGGAGTTGGTTAGATTCGAAGATCAGTCTGTATAAATACAAATTGAGTGGGAATACGTGCCATAAAATAGAAGCAGAGTGGATCGCCTGAGGGCAAATAGTGGCAGACCGAGCTTCTTTTCAGCTCCAGGAATGGTGAGGCGCACTCGGTTGTCAGAGACACAACAAAGTAGACGGTGGTCTTGCTGCAGGCGTGAGACCTGATGGAGTAGTGAAACTGGAAGGCGGCCATCCTCGAAACAGTTCACTCTTGCCTACTTTCCGAGAAAAAATATGCAGAATCTTGAGAACTGAGCCGGCAAAGGTGCAGAAAATGTGTTCAAAGCGTAGAAGTCGCATTATGCATACTGATGTAATGATCCCTGGCGACTGCAACTCTTGCAGCTTTTGAGCCGTATCGCGTAATACCAAGACATGTTCTAAGCACCTCAGCTTACGTGTTCTCAAGCGCTCCAAGATTTGCCTTCGTCGTGCTTGATAGTAGTGGAGTTTTGCTGCGCAAGAAGGTCAGTAAGAACGCTCTGTACAATTGGAGCCCCCAACACACCAATGGACCCCAGTTTTCCTTGTGGTGGCATTAACAAAAAGAAGATTGATTGAGATGCGACTGCTCCTCAGGTGGAGTGATCAAGCAGGAGGGGGACTCACTTCTGCATATCCCCGCTCTGGACAAGAAAATCCTGGCTATCCGACGTGCCCGAGAGCGGGCCGGTGGGCTAGACCTGGCGGTCCCGACGTGGGACTAGCCGGGTGCGCGACGAGTTCGCGTCCTCGCCGGACATGCAATAAAGTTTCTTCACTCACTCACTCAAGGCGACTAACGCACACTTTTCAGTCCAGGCGATGGGGTATCGTCTCTAAAGGTAAGCAGGCGTAAGCATTTTTACTATTTTTATCCTTGCGCGGGCTTGTGGCCAGCCACTGCTGAAACCGAGATATAGACCTTATCTTAGTAAATTGACAGAGTAAGTGATTGTGGTAATGAATCCGCCATCCCAAGAAGAGCAAGTGTCAACGCCCCTTTTTGTGACACCATGGCTTGTGCAGTGTTCTGTAGGTGGGCAATATTCCGTGAAAATGGAGAAGCTTATGCATGTCATTTAACTCCGATTCCAGCCAAAGTGTGGCCTCCAATCTCAGCAGCCTGGACCGCGTTTAGAATGCCTCGATGACAAACATTATCTTAAGCGCCTTTCTCGTCTAGAAATAATAGCACTACAGAGGCACACGTGGCTGATTTCTGTTGTGAATTGAAGACTCAAGATCGGCGCCGTTGTCGACTGACCAATGGCTACGTCGAAGGTCTGTTATTTTCTATATATAAACATTTTTTTTTCAAGAAACCACTCAAGACGAGGGAAGATCATGCTTTCCCAACACAGCTGACAAAAGCAGTAAACCGATATGACGTTAGTTGTAACGCAGATTTTTATTACTTTAGCAAATTGGGACAAGACGGCTACGTTTACATGCAGAAACAGCGTTGCTACATGAAATGTTCAGCAGGGTCTGCTGTGATTTGTGGTCAAGTCGCGAAGGGTGGCGTACATTATATCGTTGGATCGGGGTATACATAAAAGACTCCAAATAACCAGAGTATCCTATAGTTCCTCCGTAGAAAAAGGGGCCTGCATTAGAGAATCTCGCATGACGGGGTCTTCGCACAATTTGAGCCCTTTTGGTAATGCTATGTCACCTGCGATCATCTCACAAAAGGTACGCGCACGTACGCACATGGGCTTAAGCTTCCGTCGTTCATGTCACAAGCTATCCCATAGTCCGATGAATTTAAGAAACTAAGGAGCGGCTTTATTTTTCGATTGTATCAGAGACAGGTGAGGCCACATTCTTATACTATTGTATTCACTGAGCGGTATGTTGTACAATTACCAACAATGGCTTCTGCGGTAGTTTTTCAGTGGCTCTGTGAAGATTCAAGCATCACACAAATTTGCATTTGCAAATTTTAAGTAACATAATAAACTTTGGTGAATACAACAGTACTATGTAAGGCTTATGCAACATAAGTGCTAGTCTGATGGTTGTTATAATTTAGGCATTCATTGGCTCTTGAGTAACCTGTTTCATTTTTTTTTCTTTTTTGCGTTTGCATCTGCCCCGGGCACCAAAAGCTTGCCGGAAAGCAAGGACACGAAGACGAGGTACGGAGACGAATAAATGATATCGCACGTATGGAGACGCTGTCTTAAAGGCAGCTTAACAACTACCGCGCGTTCTGACTTACTAAGCTGCTCTTGACTGCTGCGCAATAAACAATGACGCACCAAGCGGATCATTGAGCTGCACGGTCGCGTGATTCTCGTGCATATGCATACATCATTTGTCAAGAAACTCTGCCAGGAAGTTTTTCTTCAAATGGTTGGCTGCATGGGTGGCATTCACGACACAGTGGAAGGTGTGCTTGCCGCGAGCCAGTGGGATTGCGTGATGCGGGGCGCGAATAGCCTCAATACTTGGATCCGGCCAAAACGATCCAACATGTGCGGAAGCGTTGCTGGAAGTCGTGCTCAATACGACCTTGCTGCAACCATGGAGAAAGAGAGGGTTCGGCGCGTGTGGTTGCTGCCAAGACTCGAAATGAAAGCGTAGTCGAGTGCTTCACAGGCCAGAGAGGTGTATAAGAAACAGAGGGAGAGAGAAAAAAAAAGCAGCTTCGATTGAAGTTCCATATGAGAAATTAGGCGATGCTTTATTCCAGTAGATTGCAATAAAGTGTCAGTTTGCGTGTTCGCTCCCGATTTAGTGCCCATCTAGTCCACGTTAGTGTGGTGTACATAGCGAAATAACAATGAACGTACACCAACTGGCCCAATTCATCACTCTCAATATTTTCAACATAGGTTGATGTCCACAGATGCAGTGTTCAGCATTTTTTCTTCTTTTTTTTCGTGGTTCGACTATAGCTAGGATGTGCACTCTGTAACGAACGGGCTGATCCTGAAGTTCGAGAGAGCGCATTCCGAAGTGAACTTCCTTGCTCCGTTTCACAGATCATGTACGACGCCGTGGAAGTTAGAGACTTTGTATAGTGGCTCGCATGTTCGAAACCAGATATGAGAAACAGTTCTTTATGTATATTCAGTAACAAATTACAAACAAAAGCATGTCCTAAAAAGCAACAAACCACTATTATACGGCTGCTAATAGGTTGTATTAGGTCAATTTTCTTTTTTCATTTTTATTTTTTTAGTTTTCTTTGCGCCGCCCGTCGCGGCAAGCTCACACGCACGCTCACGTGAGTTGGATTCCTAAACGTTCTAACCATTAAACAAAGTGCTGTGATACATTTTGATGAGCGAACTTCTAGCATTGCTTCCCCAGTGTTGCACACCAAGTAATTAAATGAAGTATAGATGCAACCTAAAGAAAAATATTAGGTGAGGCTGTATTGGTGGTATAACGCCCTGGAGCAGTAGAACTATCGTGATGTGAAGCTTGGCATGCCAGATAAGACGCAAGGACTATGCGCCCCGAACTATGACATATGGCGATGTCGCCGTGAAGTTCCATTTACTAAGACGCCATGACGTCACCTAATCTGACAGAGTCTACTCGGCTCCATCTAATTGTTTATCAATAAAGGAAGAATACATTGCGTCAAACGGAACGCAAGACTCAAGCTAGCCAGTTACAAGAACGTTTTCTGCGCCAGAAAGGCCCAAGAAAAGGGAAATACATTCAAATCTGGGAATTTACTCTAACGTAAAACGGCGCTGAGACTACCGCGCGATATACAAAAAGAAAGAGATAAGGCAATTTTCGCTTTCATTTTGATGTGATTAGCATTCTTTGGGAACTTCTACTTTCAGGGGATCAGCTTTCTGTTTAGACAGTCTGTATGGTTTTCTAACCGCTTTCCCTCCAACTTGGACCACTAGTTAGTCCATGGCGTTATGGGTACACCATCGGGCTACTGGGATGAGGGAACAGGGTCGGATCAGCTTTGGTCAATAATTCTGTCTCACTGGGTTGTGTGTCCCTCTTCAATGCACCTCCTTGATGCCAGCTTGGGCCACTGGACAAGCCCCACTGAGTATGTACCGCTCTTCAGTGACAAAAAGAAATCCTTACAGTTTATGCGGTGCTAGGTGGAATTGAACCCACGACACATATATTCAGACGATATTCTCTGAGTGCACGCATATTAACACAGGCGCCACTAGGCGAGATCGCGGCGATGCCGAGAGAGCGCAGCGTGTTCAACGGGAAGCGCAAGAGGGGAATTCGGCCGCATACACTGCGATACAATGATGTGTTTCGGGGGTGGCAATACGGTGTGTCGCTGCATTGTTTCAATGATACCACTGACGTCGAGATTCATCGCAAGAAGAGCTCTGCCAGAATTTCTTTTCGGGTGATTTCAACTTTATTTGACCGAATTAATGAAGGGAAACGCTTTATAGAATATTTTGACACTTTAAACTTATGCAAAATTTCCCACCAGCGGTCAATTTAAACGTTTTTTTGTTTTTTGTTTTTTTCGTGTCTTGCATGCAACCCTATGGCAGGAGGCAATGTACCGCTTCGTTCTGGAAATATTGCGGATGTCTTCGGTACTCCCTATAACAATATATAAAAAAAACTAAAGGTTCAGTTCTTTCATTATTAAGGCTAAAGCCATAAGTGGCTCCTTTCAATGGCTCATACCCGAAAAAAAGTGGCGTCTCGTCCAGTGATACAAAAAAAGCAGACGAGTGGTACAAAAAAATATCATCACCAGCAATGGCTCATACCCGAAAAAAGATAACGTAATCTGGAATGGCCCATACGCCCGTCCCGTAAGCAAGCAAAGATGCAATGGCTGAATATGAAAGAAGTAAATAACGAAAGAAAGAAAGAAAGAAAGAAAGAAAGAAAGAAAGAAAGAAAGAAAGAAAGAAAGAAAGAAAGAAAGAAAGAAAGAAAGAAAGAAAGAAAGAAAGAAAGAAAGGAAGAAGGAAGGAAGGAAGGAAGGAAGGAAGGAAGGAAGCAAGGAAGGAAAGAACGAAGGAAAGAACAAAAAAGAGAGAACAAAGAAAGAAAGAACGACAAAAAGGAAGCAATAAAGAAAAAATGGAACAAAGAAATACAAGAGAAGGAAAGAAAGAGATAACGAAAGAAAGAACTAAAGAACATTTTGATAGGGCATTAGGTGTCCTCGCATGTGTCGTTGAGGAGATAGTCCTACAGCCCAATACGCTTATTTGACACTGCAGCTAGTTATGCCTTGAAAGAAGTCTGAGCCCTCCGATCGGGTAGGTGAAATCGTTACCACGTGTGGAGCAGGTTTTCGCCATGTGTTACAGAAGTGTAACATGCTGCCGATTCTTTTTTTTTTTGCGCCTCGGGCCTGTAGCATATATAACGCTTTTCGCTTTTCTAGTCCTGTGGTCTTGCAAAAAGCTTTTTTTCCTGTAGCAGATATTGCATACACGTGAAACACAATATTCTTCGTGACGGCATTTGATGAAAGGAAGCTCATTGACTTGCTGGTTTCTACTTGCTAGAGAAGGAGGCGAAAGACGTAGCGTATCAGAAATGGGGAAAAAAAAAGAACACAGACGAGACATACGTTTGGCGCCTATTGAAGTTCTAGAACAAAACTTACAGAGAAATTCTTGAGCCCCACAAGTAAGTACTAGCATGCATATATTTCTCGACCTTCCAGGACATTGTAACATCAGCGGGAATGACGACGCCAATGAAGCCACTCGATCTGCGCATGAAAGTTGTCAACGAGTCTTCATTCCGCTTTCGCGAACAGACGTTGCGGCTGTGCCGCGATTGATGTCCCGTGATTTTACTTTGCCCCTGAGAGACCCGAACGTTTCCACCATGTGTCGTTTGCGTTCGTTGTCTCCGGACATACGGATGCACCTCGCGCCTGGGTCACCACGACGTGAACAGATCATGCTGTACCGTCTGTGGCTAGGCTTTGCCTTTACGAACTCATATGCTTTCGTTATTGGAATGGCGAACAGCCCCGCGTGCGTAACAGGCAACATCGATGAGACGCTCGCACATATTATCTGTGTCTGCCCGCGATATAGTGCTCAGAGACGAGTGCTGTGCAGAGTACTGGACCAGTTGGACAATTGTCCGCTTTCAGAACTAAAAGCTTTAGGTCAGTACTCCCAGAGAACATCCACGCTAAAGGCCTTAGTCGCGTTATTAAGGTTCCTGCGGTCTGCGGGGCTTCCCGAAAGACTGTAAGAACGCCGCCTCCTACCGCTTTATAGTGTACGCGCTTTGTTCGTGCTCGTCTCTCTTTCTCTCGATCTCCCGCTTCCACTCTCTCTCTTTTCATCCCGCTTAACCCATCCCGCCCGTGCAGGGTAGCCAACCGGAACTATCTCTGGTTAACCTCTGTGCCTTTCTCTGTAGTATTCTCTCTCTCTCTCGACCTTCGTTTGAAAGTTTGGCTTTTTCTATTTTGTGCCAATAATAAAAGAATCCCCTGTCAAGGTAAAACTGCTGAAATTTATAATTTCATACTGTTTTATTGGCAGGTGTAACAACGGCAAATAGCACAATCGGCGATGCCCAGTATGTGCATCGTGTTTGATGACAAATTATCTACGATACACCTGCACACTTGTTTCTACCGTCAGTGCGATTCTTATGGCGTTTTTCACTGGTTGATTCGGAGCAGGATTTCTTGCTCCGCGGCAACGAATCCGAGTTTCACTGGTCGATCTGGAGCGGGTTCGCGCGTTCCACTGGTCGTTTCGGATCAACTCGCTCCGCGCCGGATCGCTCTCACTTGCTCCGCCGCCGAGGCGTGGATTAATCGGGCGGAAATAGCTCGCGTCACTTCCGTCTTCAAGCGAAATCGGTACCCGGTTGGTACGCACAACATTGTGTGACTTCGCAAAATGGCTGCGTTCGGTGGTGCTGCAGCGCTCGCGTTTAGCGATGAGAGCGCGGACGACAGCGATTACGAAGTGACGCAGGTGCTGTGCGAAGACTTCTATGCACGTTGTCCATGCACAATTGCGGACGCGACATGGAAATGACGGACTATGCGACTGCCACGGTCAAATTACACACGGGGAACGGCGAGTTTGGTTGCCGTGGAAACGTACAGAACGGAAGTAGGGCATGATTTTCGGAATCGGTTCGTGCGACGCAGACTTCCTGTGTGATCCGCCGCGGAGCGTTTTTGTGCTCCACTGGCTGATTCGGATTTGTGAAACCCGAGCGCTCGCTCGAGGATTTCGGCGGCCGCTCCAGATCGACCAGGGAAAAACGCCATTAATTCTGATTTAAATTTACGTGGCGTCTCCCTTGAGCTGTACTATACGTACTTGGGCCTTGAAGTAGCACCGTTAGCGTTTGCGTGCAACGAAGGCGCTTTTATTCTTCTTTGGTGACATAGGCCTCGACCAGACTCTATAGCTGCTTGCTACGGCGCGTGCATGTGTTTGTAGTGTTCATGAATACTGTGATGAATTGAGTCATTTGATGCATCGATCACCTTTGTCATATTGAGTAGTATGCTACGTGTATAGCGAGGAAAACACCTCCAGTATGCATTAACCTTTCTCATCCTGTGCAGGGCTACACAAGGCATCCATCTCTTTCATGCATTTTATTTTCTCTGGCTGCGCCTGCTTCTTAACCACAGGTATTAAAGTAAAGCATGGAGTGTGTGCGAAGAATAACGAACTAGTACCGCCACTAATTTATAATGTTTATTGCATACAGTGAAAAAATATTCAAGACGAAGAAAAAATTAACAGGGATCGCTAGGCACCATCTAAACGGAGCGAACATAATATGGAGTTCTACTCTCCCAGCTACAAGTTGAAAAATCACAACCAAGCTCAACTTACATCTCCGCCTCCGACAGCCGAAAGCTGGGGCACAGGAGGAAAGTGCAAGCTCAGACATAATAGCCATCGCACCCTCGTTGAAGGCAACTCGAAGTTCGAGGTCTTCTTATTGTGAACTGGTAACTAAAGGAGTACAAAAGTAGTCACCGTACGCACACCCACGCAATCATTACTAATAGTCTTCATGTCTCATTCTCTATCTCGCTGCTTCCCACGCAATCGTTACTTATAGTCTTCATGGCTCATTCTCTATCTCGCTGCTTCTCTCGAATGTAGAAGTTGCAAGCAGCACCTAGGCTAATACCAACGCCGAGGCGAAGCGTGCACTTGCATATTTTGGATAAAGAACGTTTCCTCAAATTAACGCGAAACATCCATAAGACAGTTCCTAAAAGAGATCGACGGAATGTGCGCTCAATGATATCCGATCATAGAAGGAACGCAAAACATTGTAATGTCTTGAAAGAAAGGTTTCCTTGAAAGGCCGAAATCATGCAGCCTAATTTAAATGCAAAACTTCGTACGTGGTTCTGCTTTCTTCTAATTAAAATATTACACCTCATCATCGCGCTCACCCTCTCGGTCATCGTCGTCTTCCATAAGAAAAAATTAGGAATACATAAGTTAATATACCACTTCCTGGATACTGCGGAGATCACTAAAACCGACAGTAATTTTCAACCCAGGTTTTCAAATTCATGCACGAGTTCATTCGTGCAAATATGGACATTCTAAATACAGCAGTCACGTGCACTCACTCTGAAGATGGATAAAGCGAAAAGTTTAATTACCGTCGAAATAGCTCAAGCCCAAAGGTGCGTCACGCTAAGTTCGACCCATTCGGACAAACAGGTGGGTGGATGCTTCCTATACGTCGTGCTTATAAATACTTGGGCCCGTACGCGACAGCTCGCGGCGGGGCGAACGCTGGCGCGGCGGCCGCGTACTTTGGCTGCGCCGGAGCGTACAGTGCTGCAGGAGGGGCGGCCGGCTTGGCTGCGTACGCCGCGTACGGCGCCGCCACGGGTACGGCGGCGGCGGGCTTGTACGGCCCTGCGGCGACCACGGGTGCGGGACGGGCCACTGGGGCGGCCGGCAGCGGCGCGGCGTTGTAGAGGGCGCCAGCCGTTTGTCCCTGGGCGGTGCCCGGTTCGTTGGTGTCAATGGCAGCGCGGAAGCCGCCGGCGTCGGCGACGTACTGGACGTGGCGGAAGATGCCGTTGGCGTCGGCGTAGCCGTACGAGCCCGTGCGCACGTTGTTCACGTCGCTGGACTCCTGGCGCTGGACGCGCGTGCCGAACTCGTCAGCCGAGTTGTAACCGAAGGAGTAGGACTGCGCCGTCGCCTGCAACCGCGGCGAGGGGCAGAAGCGCGCGTAATGAGTGATGCGTTGCGTGGCGGTGACGAATTCAGCGCGGAGGGAGGCAAGGATATCGCCGCCCGTGATTGCCAGCCTGTTTTCTCCTATTTATATTTATAAGTGCATGCAATTAGCATTCTTTGGAAACTTCATGCACTTTTCGGCATGTGCGTCCGTATCTAACTTATTTCACGCTAACTGGAGCCATTGGTTATGTGCACGAATAGACAACTTCAGCATAGACAACTGGGGAGCCAGTGGAGTATGTGCCCGAATAGAAAACTCGAGAAATAGGCTATGCAGAGGTGAACAGTATGGCCGTAAGGTGTGGCGCTGCATTGCCTCAGTGCTAACCGCAATAACGTTGATGTTCATCGTGGGATGGGTTCTGCCGGAATTTTTTTGAGAGTGAGGAGATCACTTATCTTACAACCAAGCATTCTTGTGTCAGTAGTTTCCTGCAGCATGAGGTGACAGTTATTATTTGCAGTAGCCGCACTAGGTAGAGCGGTTCTCTTGAAAGCGAGAACTAGGAGTATGCGAATAGTCATTGTTGCGACACAATCAAGTGAGAATCGAAACGGATATCATCTTCTTGAGTATATTGACATCGCACTATTCGCTATTGCGAAGCGCCCTTCATGAAAAGCTAGAATAGAACATTAAAATCAAATAGTCAGGTTTTTGAGTTCCTGCATGGTCGTGCATTATCACAGTGAAAGTTTAAAAAGCCGCCTTACAGCCCGTTATCCTTTATTCTCCAATTGCATTGACGCTCCATATGATGCCACCATCATATTAAGTATTATTGCGATCGAGCCTCCCAAAAGAACAAGCAGGTGCAAGATTAATAAATAGTACCAAGGAATAACTACTGCCGAGTTCTAAGCCTGAGCGAAATTCGAAAGCAAATTTTTGCTGTTTAGCTCGTAAAGTTTGGCTTCCAGAGCACTGTAGCATGATCTTGTGACTTTCCGTTCTTTAGGTTCACTGTAGCTGGTAATAAATTTGCTTCATTTTTGCTTCAGTGCCCTTATTTATTGTGCAGAACTAGCAATGTGAAGCATTCGCCAACTATTCTAAAAACATTAGCATATCCGAATAGCGACTATTCAATTCAAGGACCGAATCGAATACAATATTCGATTCATTCTTCCAAAGTTTCGAAGATTCGCACATCCATAGCCCAGTATCCCTGTGTCTAAATAAAGTTTGGTCTGCAGTAATTAAGCAAATGGCTAAGGTGCTCGTTATCCGCGTGATTATATCGCAGTCTGGATATGAAACTGTGGACAAACCTAATGACCGTACACCAAGAGCAACTATGATGAATAATGATTGAAATGAATGAAAGTAATTCAGAAACAGCACAGCACTTCAGAGAGAGCTCTCTCTCTTATATTCGAACCGCACAGAAGTCCGGCTGAGCTTATTAGGCCCAGAAGAGCTCAAAGACTTTTGTCTATGCTATATGATGAATATTGATATGGCCTGCATCATTGCTGAAAAGTTCTGTCCATATACTTAGACGGATACAAAGAAAGCCATCGTCACAGCATACGGGCTCATGCGTGTGAGGTTCTCATCCGAGTAGTTGAAGTAAATACCCACGAGCGAAGTGAATTTCGCGTGCTACTCTAGTAGCGTTCCCGAACGGAGGTATATGCTATAATGGAATGCAGCGCGGCATTCACTGAGGTGCAGTACTGCATAACCCTATGTATTCCGCACGTGTTTTATGATCGTACTTACCGGCGCCGCAGCGACAGGAGCGACCAGGGCCTTTGCGGGAGCGGCATAGACGCGGGGAGCTGCCAGAACGGGTGCCGGGGCGTAATGTGGGGCCGGGGGGGGATACACGGCACCGCCGCAAACGGCACCTGCTAGGCACAGCGCCACCAAGACGGCCTGAGATGGAACAGAAGGGAGGACGGCAGGGAATAGGTCATGGGAGAGCGAATGAGCCGATTTTCCCACGCAGTTATTGCTGCTTAATTTGTGTCTGTTGGTTACTTGTAATCGTTCCAATCACGTCCAATGGAAAAGAAACGATATTAATAAACACACATCGCTTTTTTTTTATTTTTCGGAGCCCAGGCGCAAAGGCTGAAATCAAGTGGTGCTGCTTACGTGTGCCTGTTTGACTGTGCTCGAAGAAATTGATTATTCTTGTTTCTTCTGTTTTTTTTTTTTGCTGATGCAGTGGTTGCTATAGACTTTTGCTCTCGAGTGTACCTATGTGGTTCCAGGACGCGCTCGCACAAATGCTTCTGCGCGTGTTCTAGTTTTTACTGCTGATAGGGATGTGAGTTGACAAAAATTATGGACCGCAAAAGCTTTTTTGAAGCTCCACTATCCGCTCCTTTGGAAATGTTTGGTAATATACTATAGAAATTCTGCTTCTCCCTCATAAATCATGATGTTAATGTTACTCAAAGCGTACGCCGATTAACAGTGCCACGCACTTAGACGGGGCCTATACAAACAGGTTTTGGTGAATGGCTCGATGTCGGGAAAAATAATCCTACGTGAAATTTGGGTTTACGGTGCGCCGAATTAGTAAAATCTGATTAATACTTGAGCTCTCATACAGAGGAGGATACTACAAGATTTGCGTGGCCGGTTCAACTGCTTCTGCTGCTGCGATCCCACAACAGCATCTTTTAAAGATCTGTTTTCGCTCCTATCCGAAAATTTTTAAAAATGCGAAGGGACCGACTCAACATATTGTTGACGGTGTAGTCTTTTATTGCTACGCCTGTCCTAGTTTAGAATCATAACACAGCTCACTGCTTTGGATTGCCCTCAATCCCTGATAGTAAAGCATATCAAGAATAACGGAACTGATGCAACGTCCACTACACTGGGTGTTTTCTTTTCTTTTCGGGCAACATAGTAATAGCATAAATTTTTGAAATTTACCGACACTTAAATTGTCACTTAGATAATGCCGTTCCTGCAAGCGAAGCTCCTACGTCACTCCCAGGCATAGTAGGGCAGCTAGCCCCGAAGTTTGATTTCCATAAATACGTTATTGTTAGCGATCTCCCAGAAAAATTGCTTTCTCGCCAGTCTAATTTCTAGCGATGGTGCGTACATACCCCGGCATCTATGAGCAGAAAATATCAAACACTGTGAAGTTGCCATGACGCCTCAACACTGTCGATGTTGACCACAATCCGGTGTCTGACACTGTGGCTCAAGCTGTCGCTGCTGGTCGCTTACCTCGGCAAACATGATTCGGTGGTACGTATTCCTCGTGCGCTCTTCGCAAGGTCTCGAATGACATCGGCGTTCCACATTCTTATATATATATGCACACTTCCCTCACGCTGTCGGCATATTCGCCACTCTCGCTCGCGTACTCGAAAAATTAACGAAAACGACCCATTTCGGCCGCGAACCGGGTCAGGGCGAAATTTCGGGCATATGAGACGAACGGGTGCCCGCGCCTCGCACCCGGGCGTGTTCTCATGCGCGACGGACGCGCAAGACAGGCAGGCGCCGTCATCTGCATTTTAAAGCGCCGCATTGAAGAGCAGCCGCACGACAGCGGGTGTCGGGGAAAACGCGACCAGGGGTGCTCGGAAAAGTGCCCGCATTTGTCATCGGGACGAGGAGAAAGCTTCTAGAAATGCATCTGGCGCGACCAATTCTTGGTCGCTTCCACAACGCTGTACGAAGAGAAAAACGTTTGCTAAACTTGCGCCAACGCTTCCCAATGCTTGTATATAGAAACGCTGAGGAGGCCTTAAGTATATAAGTCATCGGTTTGCGACAGGAGAAACAAAATAGAACTGTATCCCTGCCATTCTACTGTGCTCCGTTTATGGCATGCGCGAAGAGCAGTATAGAGAGAAGCACTGGAGGCAATTGAATTAACAAGCGCTTGATGGTCAACTTGCCTCGGGAATTTCTTAAACGTAGTACTTGCGCCCTTGACAGATAGCATTTTAACTCATATTACCTGTATACGAAGGCATTTTATCTCTTAACGGGTAACGTTGCTAAATTTACAACGAACGACCACTCGGAAAAACGTCTTGATATTGTTATGATAGGCGCTCAAGAGACATGGCGCAAAGGATGAGGAATATGCCCATCTATGTTTGGCACCAGCTAGTTTCCGAAAATTTATCCTTGACTCTGATCAACTACCCTTCTAAAACAGTCAATTACATTAATTAATTAGAATGCCGCAAGGAGGATATATCTTCTAATTTTTTTTCCTAAACTTTTTTTTATTCATTCTTCTCCAAGCCGCCCAATTCTTGGCCGATCCCCCACGGTGGGTATGTGCCATTTGTACAGAAGATCAACATCATCATCATCTTCATCATCATCATCATCTAAGTCTCTGGCTAGGCTGCTCTTGTAAACGCATTGTAATTAGTTCCTTTGTTTGTGTCCCTCCGCACGTATACCATTTTGGTGGTGGTTTGCGATCCCCGTCTTCACCATGAAGCTTCGCAGTGTTCACTACATCGAGCTTGCTACCATGCCTTCCGAAGATGAGAGCCCATCAGCATCGGTTACGACTCGTCAGACTGCTTCAGTGGTGACGCTTTCCCAGACTCGCGACCCTGGTTTGTTTTCCGGCTAGGACGGCACGGACGTAGAAGAAAGGATCAACCTGTATGAATGCGTCACCACTAATAACAGGTGGGACCCAACTGTCATGCTCGCTAACATCGTTTTTTGCCTGAGCGGCACCCCACGCGTGGGACATTTTCAAATTAAAACTTCACGAACTGTTCGGCGATCCCTACGCGTGCACGGGCACCGCAAAACGAAAAAAAAAAGAAAAAAAAGGGAGGGGGGGGGGGGGGGGGGGCTTTGCTACCCGTGCTCAAAGCCCCACAAAGCCCTACGTAGGTCTCACACAAACAAGACGTCCTGGCTCTTTGCCGCCCAGCTGATGACAAGATATGTGAAACAGACAAAGTGGTTCACATATTGAAAGGTATCGTCGCACACGACGCGTTCAGCTTGCTGGTTTTCGGCAACGTTTCTATTATTGGCGCCATCCTTAAAAAACTCCACCGCTTCGAACAAATGAAGAGCCGGCGCATCACGCCTTACATCGTGCCCCTGCCGAATACCGCTGCTACGTCGACTTGTGAGAACCATCCGTGCCAGGTAATCCCATGTGACAATGTAACCCGTGTCGTTAACTCGAGCTCGAGGCCACCTATTCACCATCCTACTCCGTGACACCCACCCATCCACCACCATGACTGTTTTAGGCTTGTAGCGCAGCTCAGAAAGAGCAAAAACAGGAACGAGGTAGGAGTAATCAAAGGGAACGGAAAACAGAGTGAGTCCTTTGATTACCCCTACCTCGTTCCTGTTTTTGCTCTTTCTGAGCTGCGCTACAAGCCTAAAATAGTCATGACATACCAACTCGCCCAAACTGCCACGCTTTTGATCCACTACCAGTCACGCTTACTATGATCCAGGCCGTTGCACGACAATTTTTTCAAAACATGGATCTCAACTCTGTGTGCTCGTCGACGCACGACATTAAAAAAAATACGACAGCTTACTCCACAGTGAACAGTAAGCTCTAAAAAGGAGGTCGATAACTGCTCATAAACGCCTGCTGTTTTTAAAACTAAGGTCGCCTGCATGTGTGGTATGTAAGCGAATGAACTGAAATTGTGTAAAACAATAATGAAAGCGCCAATTTTCACTCGACTACTTTCTTGAATGCTTCTCCTTTTATTTGCCGCTGCATTCAATGCTCTGTGCATTGAGACGTCATGTTGCACAGGTGCCTTTATGACTGCCTTCTCTAATGAGCACGCATTAAAAAAATAAAGAGTCACTGAAGGTTATTTGCCGAGATACGGCACCAGAAATCATGTGCTGTTATTGCGGTTTTGCTCTGCGTGCCGTATACGTCTGAACTGGCACACACTGGTGAATTGTACGTCTACTTTTTTAATTAATATCATCCTAAAATATATGCGCTGTTTCTAGGCTCATCAGCATCATCAGATAGAAAACTGCTCTTAGTAGAATCGGCACACGCAGTGTCGTTTTTGTCGCTGTCGGCAACAAAAGCGAAATAAAGAACTTTTATAAGTTGTGTATTCCGCAATGCTTTCCGGTTGAATGCTTTATTTTCCTGTGCATAATATGAAGCGTGAGCTTATACTGATATGCTCACGCTCATCAACGCAGAGCAGAGCAACACAGATAATCGTTGCTTTTAGTAAATGAGCTCAGTCTAATAGTAAAGGCGACAAGGAAAGAAAGCGAAGACTTTTCGAATGCAATTTTAGTATGCTTCCTGAATTAGAAGCAAACCTACTTTACGTTTACTAGTAAGTCGCCATGTAGCATTAATACATTATGCACAATAGTAGCTTTCACACAAGGACCTCCAATCTGCATAAATGGAAAAATAAGAATCGATCGAGCCGTTAGTTCAAGGGCCGGTGTAACTTGTGTCCCAGCTAGCGTCAGCCGAGCCGTTCAAGAAAAAAAAGCAAGAATGTGTTGCAAGATCAATTATAAGGCCTACGCTGTTCGGTTGTCAGAGGTCTAAGAACCGCACACCGTAGGTCATGAAATTGCGTCTTGCACAGTGTTGTTTAAATCTTTATTTTCTTTGAACAGCTTGGCTAACGGTATACTTGGGACACCCTATATTACACAAAGACTGCGAAAAAATATGTTATAAAACTATAAAGTATACGACTACAGTCGAACGCTTCTCCAACGTGGCTACATCGAAACGACCCGCACAACGAAGGGTTTCTTATAGGTCCCGGGCGAATTCCTATCTGCCATGTGTATTGGGAACACCACTACAGCGAAGACCCCTACGTGAAATTTGCCTGTACAGCGAAGGACAATAGGCGAACCCGATAGCTTATTTGTTGCTTTAGAACAAGCACACGTAGCGACGCCACCACTCCACTGACTACCACAGGGCGGCGGTGCACCTAGGGGGCGCGCCACCTTACGGGGGAGGGTCCGGACACCGCAGCAGCTATGATACACCCGCTCCCCCCTAGGCGCTTCCAACCGACGTGATGATCTGCTGGGAGCCGACGACATCGTCGAGGCCATCTTGGACGGAATGCAGACGAAGGTCGACGCAGGCAGTATGTGGAGAAGAGCCACCACAGTAACCAGGAATTTAGACGAGGCATGACGATGGGCGGCAGTCGACCCTCCGCACCTCGCATCTCTCCCACATTTCGCCGCTGAGCATGCCGTGAACCACTTTGCCATAGCTTCGGCTGCAATCGCACGTTCCGTCAACCCGAATGTGCGGAAGAAAATTAGCGAATTCCCCTACTGTCACTTCAATTCGTGCTAAATAAAGATTTCCTTTCGCCAAACGCGCTTAGCCTGATCTATAGTTAGCTGTACGGCGCGCTATCTTTAGAACGACGTGAGATCTATATAACGAAGGGTTTTGGAAGTCCCAAGCGCTTCGTTATAAAGGCGCTTGAATGTAGTCAATTAATACGGCTTGCTAATAACTCAAGTATACGGTTTAAAAGATGACAGAATCTGTAAAACTGAAAATTTCAGGCTAACTTAGAGAGTCTAATATCTACAGTACGCATAATTGTATTGTTTGCATTCTGAGTAAATAGCTTTGTCAGAATTTTTTTTATTATGCAGTAGTTTTTAGCACTTTCATAATAATTTTTTCTCTTAATTCTAAAGGTTTCGCAACCAGAACTTCACTTCATGTGTAGGCTACAGAGAAGCAGCGAATCCCTTCAAATGATAAGTTTCTTTTTTATTTCGAAGCACAATTCTTTTATTTGGTTGCAAGGCGCTAAACGCAAGAAGATGAACGAAAGTCATGTTTCCATTTGAATTGAAATTTTGCGCCGAAACCAAGCGCCAGTTCGTCCATGTGACATCACGTATTACAAATGTATTTCTCCCATTTGTTCCTTTGCTGTTCAGTAAATGTTATCGAGAGTGTCAAAGTTCGGCCTTTGGTTCTTTTAGAATACAGCTTGGTCCATCTTCACCAATACAATGTTAGCTAAGCCAGAGCCCATCCCCTCAACGTCCACAATGTCCCGGCGAGCTGTTCCGGGAACTTGAAGATGGCGTTGCCCCTTGTCCGCTATTCTTGCGTCTTCTGTGTTTGTAATTACAATGCCTAAGCTCATGGTAGGAGTGGATTCGTTCGTATTATATTAGGAAAGCTAAATAATAGAGCTCACTATTCTCGCTTTTTTTTTCTCTCTTTCCTCTTATTAAGTCTAGCTGTGAGGGGCACCCCATGTTGAGACCTTCAAATTTCAATGGGTTGGGCTTTGTCCCTTGCCTCAAGTCGTCTGTTGCGTAGAAATCGAGATAGGAAGTGTACACCTGAAAATAATTCAGCCTAGCACAAACTGTCATCGCTAAACGTGATTAACCTGCGCAAAAGACACGAACGCGATTGCCCGATCCCTTGGCCTCCGCAACCGGAAAGCCACCAGCAGGAAAGAAGCCCGAAGTCCCGTAACCGCGAAATGAAAGCATAGGCGGTGGGAAGCCCTCACGTGGAGGCTATCGCGAACGAAACGCAGTGATCGTTTTCCGGACGGCAACGCTTCACTTGCGCCATCTTTCGTAAGGAAAGCGATGCTCATCTTGGAAGGAGCCAGCGAGTACCGGTTTGGAGGAAATATATTCCTTTGATGGGCGACTGCAGGCGCCACTGCGGAGAGCTTGCAAGTTTGATGGGCGACTGCAGGCGCCACTGCGGAGAGCTTGCAAGTTTTTTTCGACGCGCCACTCGTCGTGAATGGCGCTGTGGCGGACAAATTAAAGCTACATATTAACAGTAAAGGCAAAAATGAAAATAGAAAAAAAAAACCAGGTGTAGTGAGGGCCATATGTAGATGTACGTTATTGGATAGCAGGAAAAGCTGTGCATCAAGTTTTCTTTGAACATATCAATGGCGTACGTCCTTTGCCATGCTCCGTATTTTAACACAATGTAATTTGGCTAGGTGGCAGACGCAGTGTGCACCGATTATCGCAGAATTTTTACCAGCACTCTAAAAGAAACGTTACGTATTTGGAGGCACCTAACAGGAGCATCGAAATATACTGTTTCTAGATCGTCCCACTGACATGGGCTAAGCTGGAAACCAATTGCGCTGGAAATGTATAGAAATGAACGGTTGCAGCGTGGGAGAAAAGAGTAAGGGAGAAAGAAACACGAACACGGCGCTAAATTCAGCAACATTTACTGCAGAAGTAAAGTTCGCATACATGCAGGCAGGAACGACAGCAAATCCGGGGTGCTTTAAAAGCAACGCGATTGCGATGGGTTAATTTTAGTAGCAGCGAGGATAGCACAGTGAACAGGTGTGGAATGGAGGTAACAAACGTATGAAACAACGTAACGCAGTATGCCGTCCTAGTTTGATTACAGCAAATCCTATAATTCATCTTATATTTACCAGACACTGGCATTCGACAGGGCTCTCAGAAAAAAGTATGTCCAGAAAGCAGGTATGATTATTCCTAGATGCATTATAGGGGACATGCACTTGGATAATCGTGATTTCCATTCCATTATACATAGCACACCGAATAATTGTGCGTTGGTAATATTGATTATATGCGGATATAACGTTTTAACACCTAATGCGTAAATCAAGCTCTGAAAATTGGTAATGGATGAAGAAATGAAATCATACTTCCAGTGACGGGCTTGTTGGATTAACGGAAATCCACATCCAAGGTTATGCTTTCGGGTACTACAAGAGCCGGAAATCCTTCAATGTCTCTTTGCTTGCTTCTTTTTCCTGTTATTTTTCTTTATTTATTTTTGCAAATGCGTCTTGATGGTCAGCCCAAGATAATTTGTGCATGCTTTCTTTCGTTTGTGCTATTTTGATCGTGCGAATGAAAGAATTGAAGACACAGTGTGCTTCCGAAGAATTCACGAGCTGTTGTCTGTATCAGAACCTGGGGGTAGGGTTCTGCTAGAGCTTGGAGAACTTGCACACGCTGTGAGTGTGGATCATCTCGGCACGGTGGGCACATTGTTTCGGAATACTTCGGAGCAATCGCCGAGCACTGGCACCGAAATTTTTCACGTTACGCAAGTCGTGCCAAAATGGCGATCGCTGATGCTCCGAAGGATTATACTGACTGCAATCTGCGTATGTTTGTTTATATAATTGTCTGTATTTGTCTACGTGCGTGCCTGCGAGCGTGTGTACGCGTGTGTGCGTATGTGTGCATTTGTGCGCGTGTGTTTGTCTCTGTGTGCACGTGTGTGTGTGAGAGTGTGAGAGAGAGCACTGTATCTTCTGCTGAAAGTGTACTCGGCTAGGTTTCTGTCATGAAATCCAAATATTGACGAAGGAGTAACGAAACAAAGAACCAGACAGATATGTCTGCCAGTGGGCACAGTTAGAATTAGGCATGGTGTCGCCTCACCTGCATCACAGGACTTCACTTTTTTTAATTGAAACTGATGGATCTTAAACCGTGTTTGCTACTGCTAACAAAGGACTGCGTTTCAATAAATGAAAATAAAAGAAAGCAGCCTCGGCAGTAGTAAGGCAACCAGTAGAACTTCTGCTGCGCCGAGTGACCAATAAAAAATGGTTAAAATGAGGTGGTTGCAACAATGACCAGGTCATTCACGAAGTTTCAGGCCCGAGACTTTGAATGCCTGTCAGCCGTTTTCTTCCAGTCCAAGTTATGTTTTACTCAGGCGTCTGCTCTTTCACATGCAAATCACTGAGCTCGTAAAGAACACCTTTGTCTAAACGTCTATTTGCGCCAGCGATTGAAGGGACTTGGTGTCAGCCTCCCGCGTTTCCCTTGTCTACACACGTCATGGGCGTATTCGTTGGCCTCCAAAAGGCGTGCTCTTATAACCAGCACCAATTCCCTTTCCTTTGTGTTCCTAGTACTCGCAGCACCGCGATCAATTGCTCATCGATGGGCCTCAAGCAAACACAAAGGCTCATGGAAGCAGCTGGCATCGTGCTATGGCACGCCCATTACAAGTTTCATGATTGCATCTGCACATAATCCCCGCCGGTGTAGTCTCAGACACTTGACTCTGTGGCCCATGTAATGAGTGCAAAGCAGCCAGTTTCTTTTTAAATTGTTTATCCGTGTAATGATGCTTGCCTGAGCACACATAATAAGTTTGCTCGAGTAACCTTGGCTGACCAAACGTGACGTGTTTCAAGCCTTGCCTGACTGGTAACCTCTACCCGTGACTATATAACACGCCAGCTTCGCGTGCAGCTTTAGAAACAAGGCTTGAAATTGCCTACTGAGGCGTGGGTCTTTCTTAAAGCACAGGGGGAATTTTTTCTTTATTACATGCGTCGCCCACGCGACCACCAATTCACGTCATTTTGCGAATTCTTAACTGCCATGACAGCACTTAAACACCTGCCTGGCCGACAATGCAGCAATTTATTGTATAAGTTCCGTAGCCTTGGAGCCCATTTCAGTGAAACTATATTGCGTGAACAAGTGCACATATGGACGTATGCTACACCAATAACGTAACCAAGATTAACATCTTTTGACATGTGCACGTGTGTTCATATATGTGTTGTTTTGATATGTGTGCGGGCGTGCATGGGTTCTGGTGTGTGTATTTATTAGAGGTGGATGAATATTCGAACCTTTTAATACGAATCAAGAACTACACACTAACTATTCGTATTCACATTCGAAAATGAAATATTCCATATTTTTTCGTATTTGAAAGAGAGATAGAAAAAAAAATGTTTATTTGTGAACTGGTGAGACAGAGATAGAGATCTGCTCTCTTTACCCGAAGATGGGCGGCTTCCGCATTAACCATGTTTCCGCCAACGCCCGGTCCACCAGCTTTCACTGGTCGTTCAGGTTTGTGCAAGACACCATGGCTTAGTTTGGTTTGGTCTTCTACCATGGCTTTCCACAGTTCTCCCTTGTTCTCTTTTCGCTCTTGTTCTCGAGTCCGAACATTGGCTCATACGCACAATGGAGCCACAATGCAGGACGTTTCAAAGGCTTTAATAGGATTATGCAAAAAACTAAGTTTGCATAGCAGAGCGCGTGTTCAAGAAAGATAAAGATATATATTCGAGAAAAAAATACTGTGAACAATTTTGCAATAAAATCTGTCTTTCCTTCTTCACTTGTTTCATCTTCCGGCTTCGGTTACTGCAGGGTAGCGCCAGTCCCAGGCATTCCATATCATGTGGTACATGGTGTCTGGGAGTCCGCAAAACTTGCAGAGGTGCGGGCATTGTGTTGGCGATGTTCTATGCTATAGGACACCGTTAAGATCGAAGTTAGCTTGCAGTCTTCCTAAAATAACATCGTCTTCTCTGTAGAGTTCCAGATGAGGTGGTGGGCACATTCTTCGTTTGAGTCGACGGTTCTGTAGAATATTAGTGTGTTTCCTCAGGGTGTCTTTGAGCCTCGTCGCCTTTATGGTTTCCTCTGACAGGAAAGACCGGCTTGTATGCTCTCCGGCTACAGCATCGGCCACTTCGTTCGCCGCCAGGAACTCGTGTCCCGGGGTCCAGATGACGTAGGTTTCCGGAACAACTCCTCCTCTTCCGTAAGAGGTTCTCGTAAGGATGTCCAGGGCTTTTTCCGAGTGTTCTTCATTTTTGGTAATTGCGACATGCCGCTTGCGAGTCGTTGATTATCACAACTCAGTGAGTGCACGTAGAAATGGCTAGCGCGATTGCCACTTGTTACGCTGTGTCTGGGTCACTCGCTGTGAGCGTGATGGCAGTTCCTTGCCTTGGAGGTCTACGGCACTCGGAGCGAAGGCTGAGCATTTCGGATGTTTTGCCGCATCCATATAGCGGATGTCGGTGATCTTCGCGTAGTTCTTGTGTAGCGCTTGGGTTCTGACTTGTCTTTGCTGTGTGTGGTGGATATATGTTGTGATGCTGCGGGGAATGGGCGCCACCGTATTGGTGTCCCGTAATTGACTTGGAATTCGGTGTCTTGCCTAAATTTCTTCTGCCGGTGGTATGTAACCGACACAGTGCAGTAGCGTTTGGCCCGTTTGAGTCAGATTTAGGGGTTGACTTCGGTTTGACTTCTGGGTTTGTAGTTCCTCCCACGTGTTCTGGAGCCCCAGTTTGTTTAGGTGGGCCGTCGAAGCTTTCTCAGAAACTCCAATGGTGATCTTGGTTGCTTTTCTGATGAGGGAGTTTAGCTTCTCGATGTCAGCTTATCTGAGGCCAAGGTAGGGAGTATACCTACGCTATTGGACTCGTTACGAGTGCCTGCACAATTCGTAGTGTGTCTTGCTCTTTTAGGCCGTGCCACCTGCTGGGGACCCCTTTGATGAGCAGCGTTCTTGCATGAGTGAGGCCTGCAGTTTGGGAAGTGTAGCGGCACCAGTCTAGTCATCTAGCAGTTTTATCTTGGTACGCTACAATCTGTGATGCTCTCCGGCACAAAAGTGCTTGTGCAGACTTTGTTTCTTTTTCCACAACTTCTCATCTTTTTTTGATAACCATCTATTTAGCGGTTCACGAAAGCTAGTGTTAAAGCAGAAATTCTTTCTTACAAAGCTTGTTTGCAATGCTGTAAAGTTGTTGGGAGGCTATTTGAGGAGTTTTTTAATGCGTTTACATTGGGAATGTTAGAGTGGGAAGAATGTGTGTGCGTGCGCGTGCGTGTGCGTGCGTGTGCGTGCGTGTGCGTGCGTGTGCGTGCGTGAGCGTGTGTGTGTTTGTGTATGTGTGGCGGATGCAGTAAGCTGAAAAACACTAATACTTAATAGATTGAAAGGCCGAAACAGTTTATTCGGACGTTTTGGAAACCACTCTGCGACTTTATAATCGGAACGTTTTCCTCTAGCTTCGTTGCTTCAAAAGTTCGTTAATTAATCTTGACTAATGATATAATTAAGCAACATACAAAATATCGTGACGCACTACATACAAAAGTGAGCAACATGAATGTGGTCGAGTCGTCTTAGAGTGCATCGGCTTATTTTTAAACTCTGGTTCAAGTAAGCTGAAACACCCTGTATACATGGTGCAGCTGAAGGTTGTTCTCGTCCGGACTACTGTGAGCTGCACTTCGCACCTCGAATAGGCAGGACGTGTGTCGAGTGGCCTACTGTACAAAACTTTGCAGTGTTAGGAACGCAATTTAAATCATGCATTCGGAGAGGTGTGAAGTAGCGGAAGTGCTTTCTCTGCACTTGATCGCGGCTCAACTTTCTTTAATAGCAATTTGTGATCTTGCGCGTTTGAACTTCCCAACTTCGAATAACAACAGACGAATAAAACATGCATGGGCGTCTCACAACGTCATTGGGAAGCACTTAATGTCCAACAAATGGTTCACAAATTAGCCCTAAAGTGGCAGCGAAATGGTAGGCTATAATTGCAGGTTTAGATTTGTCGCCTTCACGAATGGTGGAAGGGCTCTCATTACTTGATTGCGTTAAGACCCATGACCAACGGGAAATACATTGTCGTACATGGCACATGGTATACTCTGTGTAATGTGCAGAACGCTGCTTACTGTAGGAGGAATATTTACTATATCGGGGTCTTATAAAGAAAAGTGAATAAATTACCCCCGCCGGTTCAATAAATACGTAGAACTGGCAGCCAAGAATTTGGTGCACACGTAGTGGCACGTACGTAGAGGCTAAATTGTTGAATATAAACTAAATCAAATTAGCCACTGGGAATAGGAAAAACTTTAAAAAGCATGGACATATGCGTGCACACACATACACACGCAAATCAATATCCACATCTAGCAATATCTACCCAAATGATACTTTCAATAAATACACATAAATGGAGAGGATGAGGAGAGAATAATGTCCGACATCTTCTAATTAAAACATTTTCGCATCAAGCAACCTGTGTCTCAGTGAGGTTCGATCAGCGCATTCTGTCTTGTTCATGCTTGCATCCGCTTATGGCCATGCCGTATAGCAATTATGTAGTCCATCTGATATATGGGTTCATTATCTTTAGTTTTATAGAATTTAAAAAAAAAATCACCCCTTCTAGATAGCTTCATTTTAGTCCTTGAGCTGGATTATTCGAAGAGGCAGACATAACTTGCACGAGAAACCGAAACACGTAATCAATTATGTGAAATAAATTCGCTAACTAAATGCTTAGATAATTACGGCACCTATTGCATATGCGAGTTGTAGCCGGTGAGCTTGGTGAGTTTGCAAAACATATCCGCTTAGAGCGAATATTGAGGTTGGCATGGTTTTTGGAATACACGCCTTGAAACTTGCGGTAAAAATGCCCAATTAAAGCACCTGGTTGTTGTTTTTTTTTTAGGAAGACGGCTTTTGTTCTTTAAATCCCAAAAATTGACTGGAACGCACATGTATTTCATCGCACATTTCGGCAATAAATATCTTGAAACTGCATGGTGTGATCCTGGAAATCCATTCCATGTTCATTCTTTTGTGCAGCTTATTGACCCCCAAAATGTATTATTTTTGTTCATCACTTTCAGGCATTCCAAACCAAATAGTCATATATATATATATATATATATATATATATATATATATATATATATTCTGCTAATCAATTTCACCTATTTGCTGGCCATCTTGAAGTTATTCCAAGCGAAGCTCTTTCGCGCAGCGCGTCCCGCGCAAGTTGAAAGGTCTCTATTTGAGCTTAACGAAGTTCGAACCATAGAGTATCATACAATAATTACTAGAGGGAACTCTGGCGCTAGTGTCTACGGTAGCTGCAGTGAGAACGGTCGTACCAGCATTGGAATTATGGGAAGTACATGGACTTGCCTAAACTTCGCCCTTTTGGCTTCAAACGGCTTTGTAAACTCGTCGTTTTCAACAATGTACTGCGTAAGAAATAATGAAACAAACATCATTAAAGTTGTACGACGGCAGGATTCGTACACAGGAACTCTAGCGCAGAAGCCTGATATTGAAACCATTAAACTATGGACGCATGTATCGACGAGCGAATGAAACGCCTTTATGAATTTGTCGCGGGCATGCCAGTGCTTTGAGACGCTTGGCGCGTTTCGATTTGACAACCTGGACAAGCTCAATCGTTGTAATTAATAGCAATTGTGCTTGATTGCGGCATGTTCCGCACTTCAAAGAGTATTGATTGTGCTGAAGTTTACCACAATAAGGTTTATATAGCGTAATATACAAAGCCACAAGAACGTCTGACTCCACAAGCACGAAGATAAACAAATCCATGCACTTCCCATCATTCCCATGGTGATACAACGACTGCAGCGCCAGAGTTCCCTCTAGTAATTGTTGTGTGAAGCTCTATGCTTCCAACCAATACGCACGCCATAGCTCTGCAGCTTCGCGGCATCGGTCCCAGATGGCGCAACAGGACGCGTTCAGAAGCGTCAGCTTTCTCCTCGTTTAGGCACAGCTTCAGTCGCGGAAGAGAGTAAGGTCTAAAAATAAAAACGTCCCGAAGGAAAAAAATAAGAAAGAACGGCCGTAATCTCGGCAGCAAGCGTCCGCCCTTCGCGGTGACGGCCGGCTTGAGGAAAAAACCGGAACGCATCCCTCTCCCGCCTCGCTTCGATGTCACGCTCCTGACGGGGTCGACAGCGTGAACGACGGTATCGGGAAAGGCGAAATCACAGCGCCGGCGGCTGCCACTTTTGACGGCATTAACACGCAGCGATTTCCGGCGCAGCTGCGGAATAAATGTTCCGCAATGGTTTCGTGGGTGGTTGTAATCAAGCGCGCATGCGATAAGCTGGCGCAGAACGATGTATACGTGCATTCGCAAAAGCTGAAGTGCTTCATGTTATGTGTTTCGTGCATAGTGTAAATAAATGAGTTCATAGACTCACGCAAGCACATTAGCTTATAAAGGACTCTAGAACAAATATTGGGTATTGGCGTAAGACCATATTAAGATGATGCTGAGACAAGAGACATGATAACTTACAGTATGCGCTCTGACAGCGTATTAGTAGAACTGTTTCGCCAACATCGCCTCTACATTTACCACTGTTGCAGGAAGATACGCATGCATGATTTCGTCGACACCATTTCGCCGATGGCAGATAAGGCTACGTGACCTAACCAACTGTCGCGTCTCATGTTGTCGAACAATTGCCACGTTCTTCGTACACCTCTGAGAAACATTGAAACGAGTGACCACCGCCCTAATGTGGCAACCGAGGTATTTCGCTTTCACTTACAGGGAAAGCGAGAAAGGAAACAGTGCCTCCCTTCCCTTACAATACGAAAATAAGAAAATGCACCTGACACCGGAAACAGGCCACAACGGATAAGAGCGCTGACGCAACATTGGGAAGGCAACGTAATCCGGGTACAATGTCATTCAGGAGCGTCTAGGCCGTGGCACGTAGGCGACGTGTTTGCCTGCCAGTTGAATGCCGGGTCGCTATAACGTCACATCAGGTGTTTCCTTCTGTAGTTCTCTTCTTCGAAGAGGAAACACGGAGCAGAGGAAAATGAAGAAAAAAAAAGTTAGAAAAGAAACGAAGGAATCGGAAAGGAAGAAGTGAAGTAAGCACGAGGCAACTTGGTCCAGCCTGCTCCCCGGTTGGCCCGGATATGCGTAACGGATTCCCGAGTGCAAAGATAGGAATCTCTCCCCGACGATTCGTACACACCGGCCGGGTACGTGCGCGCGGTGCAGTACGGAGGGCCCGCCGCGCAGCCCAGCCCCGTCGAGGCAGCCGCACTCGCTGGCCATAGCGGAGCGCGGGCGCCACCGCAGATATCGCTCGTTTGTTGTTACGTATCGACTATACCACGGCCGGCTCTGCACGACCGCTTAAACGAGTGTGCGCTGCACTCGCCGGGAGGCCGTCGGCTGGCTCGCTGACAGTGTTGCAGGAGGAAAACGAACGGCAACAGTATATAACGTGATTCTGGAAACGAGCTGGAGAGACCTCGTGCAGAAGGAAGTTCTGATTTTTCTTTTCTTTTTCATCTTTCGAGTGTGATTTCATTTCGCCTTCACGTATCGGATGTTAGTCGGAAAGTCGGGACTCCGGAAGCCGCTGTTATTAAAAGCCTAGAGTGCGGTTGTTGAACGTTGGCAGAAAGTTGCTCAGGAAATGATGGAAGTAATTCTGTAAGTGGATTAAGCTCGCAAGATTTATTTGCTCTCTCTTTTTATTTGATGTGGGCTGTCTTGCAGCATAACAAAAAATGCCTTCCTTAACTCGGTAGAAGGTTTGTTATGCAGGGCGGCCCATATATTTATTTGAAGAGTCAGCTTGAACCTTGTTATTCAGATGATTAACCTAGTAGTGATTTCACCATGAATGGTTAGTAACTTAGCTAATAGGCTGACTGATAATAAGAAGGGAGATTATTTTATTGCATATATTTACATCACTAATTTATTTTTATCACCTTTTTTTCACTGCTTCGTTTATAGCTGAGTAGATGCAGGGGGTTGACGGAGTTTATTAACCATTTTCTTTTTTTTTTTGCAGTGCAAAAGATAGATGAAAAACGGAAGCAGCCAGAATGACTTTACCAGGTACATATGCATTAAATACGCCGTGAAGAAAAGACAAATGAACGAGCAAACATGGTTGCCTAAATACACCAACCTCCACAATTCGCTCACGCGGCCCCCAGATGTACAATTCTTTGAGCACACCAAGTACACGCCTAGACTATAGCTTTATAAAGGCAGTATTGTGACCGCAACCACCTAAGCACAGCTGCTGATGGAAGGACCCTCTTTCATTGTTCCTATAGCACGAGCCTCCTCTGTGGTGGTTGTACGACCTTCAGACCACTACAATGCATCTAGGGGAACATGCATGACCCCGGCTTTCAAAGAAACGCAACCGTGAACTACCACCTTGGCCGTATACGAGTGCTTGCGATTTGTATGCCACACAGGATATGAAAGCTCAATAAGAAAATGCCCTTGGTGACATGACTGTGAGGGCGCGCCTAAAGAAAATGAATTTGAATGAACAGGCAAGAATGCAAGGACATTCCTCGATTTAGCGATGCACACTTGCGCCTTTGTGCACCTACGTCTGGGCGCTATAACAAAGAGCTAAGAGGTTACTGCAAGGCCCAAGAAACTGCTGGTCATAGGTCACCATTAGCCTTGGCATACGCTGCTTTTCTTTTCTCTGCATGTGTCGTCCATCTGGTGCGTCATTCAAAATCTTCCCCGCACCGCGCTGCCGTCGACTTACTTCTAAACCCAGCACACGTGATGATTCGCGCGTATTTCTCAATGCGAAGACACCGACCCATTCACGTTTTCTTTTCAGGCAGTACCTCGGTCGTCAGAGGCACTCCTTCACACAGCGTCCTACGTGGTCGGCACGTGTCAAGGAAGAAAACAATAAAAAGGTTCCGAGCGAGATAAGAATACTGAAGCCCACGCCACCCCGAGTTCTCGCTCTACATTCTCGCCTGACGTGACTCATCGAAGTTGATGAGCTTCCCGCCTTGCATTCCAGGACGCTAACCGCGAACGAAAGACGCATAGTTGCAGCGGAACTAGAGACAGAAAGGAATAGAGATGGTCGAAGAGACACTGAAGGAAAGAACCAAAGATCGAGCGGAGCGGTAAGCTTTTAGTCGAAGAACAACGCCTCACGAAGTAACTCGACGTAAGCCCGCACTACTAATGGCAAGGACGCGGGAAACACCGTTTGCGCGAACACAGACAATATAGATCGCCCAGTCGCGCACAGGGCGTGGTTGGGCACAGCACTATGTGGCTGACCGGGACGAGAGCAAGGTGGGGTGGCGGTGGTGAGGCGAGAGCAACGGACTGAACAATAAAAAAAAAAGGCAAAAGTGCCCCGGCGCCGCCGCCCTTCTCTCGCAAGTCGCGTTCCGTTCTCACTTTCCGCCGGCCCCGCCACTGCTGCTGTTGTTTCCGTCCTAGTGTTCGGCATGCAGACGGTCAGCTGTCCTTTGAATAACAAATTCCATGCAGTATACTGTGACGGCTGCCCGCAGCCGCTCCTCGGTCACGCAAGCGAAACGCGCTTAATCACTGCGCGGCAAAGCACACTCGTTCCCGTCCGTCCTCCGCGGGCCCTTCTCGCGGCTCGGACGCACCAGTCGACAGCACATATCGCCAAGAGACTGAGAACTGCAAATCTGTTAGCGTTCGTGAATAATTTCGTTAGGCGCTTATCTCATCTCGCGCGACCACGCGTCGGGAAAAAAGTGCGTACGAGGGGGGCAACGCACAGCACGCCCCGTGACACAGTTAGGATGCCGGCGAGCACGGAGTTACAGTTTGAGATTCTGCACGAAGGCTTGGGGAGGCTTCCTCGAAGAGACGTTTGCTCTGGAAATCAGGTCGTTCGTATTTTTTCTTGTAGTGCCTCGATTGATGCTTTGCGCACAAAAGAGGTGCTTTCCTTGATTAAACAGCCCGACACAGGTGAAACACAAGACAAGAAGATCTGACCAGAGCTTGCCCGATCTGCAATGATTGTTGCATCTGTCTGAGGCGGCGGCACTCGCCCCCTGACCTGCGTGTCGGGGGGTGGGTAGATCACCTTATCCATTGGACAATAAAGTTTATTCTATCTATCTATCTATGCAGCTGTCTGCCATATTTTCGCCACTGTCAGAAAAACACAGTACAAATAAATAAGAGGTCACTGCAATACCCCAATGCATGCTCCTGAACCAGGACAAGGAAAGTTAAGGCGAAAGTCACTCATAAGGCCTTAAGTCGCTCATAAGTGTCCACTCGTTATAGGCTTTCTCTATCTGAGGTTTGTTACCTGTTTGCAGAAATTTAAGACAGACAGAAAGCTCTGCAATAAAACACAGAGAGTTGTTCCGGCCTGCGCATATCACCTACATGCAACTCTGCTTGTGAAATCCATGAGGGATTTCAACCCTAGGAGAAACAGAAGGTGGAAGGAGGAAAAAGACGGCGTGTTAAAGATGGACTTCGCATTTTCATGTACAAGGAAGTTCGGCTCATTACATGCAAAGTGAAGACGATATAAACATGAAGTTCGGTAATTGGAATGCGTAAAGTCGTGCGCCACGACTGCAAGTGTGCGTAGACTGATGTAATGAGGCCTGGTACAATTTGAAACATAATTACCGCTGTCATTCTTTTGTCGATTAGACACTACGTACTAAGCTCCAAATTATTTCTTTAGACATATCGCTGAGGTCCGTTGTTCTGTACAGAGTTGTCATGTTACACGAAAAAAAAAATGGATTCTCTCATGCACGCTCCGAAATTAAAATGAACTGTATAAAACATTCGTCGATGAGGACATTATGCAGACGACCGTAGCTGCAATGAATTCAACTATCCGCCTTGACATGAACCTGTCCGGGTCCGCCTCTGCACCTCTATTCTCACTCACCATTACCAATATCCTTGCAGTTGTCACTCACCTCAACTGTCACTCACCTCAATGTGGAATAGTGACAGCTCCCTCGCGAAACCAAGCCGTCGTGATGGGGCTCAGTGGTGATCACGACGAGCTTGGCAGCACATTTTGTTTATGATCTTCAGGTTATGTGACACTGACAACGTCATCGTCGGTCAGCTTCCCCATCTTTTGAGCTCAACTATACGTGTCGCATTTAAAAGTATACTATGATCGATAACAGATGTCTGTGTCTTCCGTTCATCACAGGTATAACCATGCTCCAAAGCGGCTCAAGAAAGACAGTCCACAGACTTTGACGTGATACTTCTCAATGCGAAGCATGGTTAGCGACTGGGTTTGCCACAATAGATAAACTTTAATTTCGTTCGCGTTAAACAACCACACCTTGCATGACTCAGACGCACTCGTAAGCCTTTGAGCACGTACACGCGTAATAGGTCTGCCTGCTCGTGGTAGAAGAACGCCTGCCCTCATTTCGCGTTGGCGATACTTGCGTTCCGTACACACATTTCATAATAACAAATAACCCTACGCTGTGTAGGGTTGACTTCGAAATCAAACATCTCCTTGTTTCTCAGCCGTCGCTATATCGCAAATCATCAATCACGTGGGCAATCGGCAAAACGCTCGAGCGCGCGAATAACACCCCGGCGAAGTGGACACAATAGAACGCGGACAACGCTTGTCCAAACCTCGTCATCGCCGCCACGGCTTGTGACCGGACTAGCCCCAACGAGAGAGAGAGAAAGAGAGAGAAAAGAAGCGATAAGTGAAGAAAGTTAACGCGCGCGCACTGCACCAAAGCCTCCGTCCCGTTGTTCATCGAGTGGGACGGTTCGCCGTTGTTTGACACCCAGCAGTGCTCTCCTGTACTGCGTCGCTCGGCGACCGATCCGCTTGCTCGCGTGAACGCACGCGCAAGCTGAAGTGGTCTCGCAATGGCCGTTCCGCTTGGCTGGCGCCGCTCGCGTGCTAGCCGCATGCGGCGGCACCCAGAGACCATCGCTCGCTTAGTTCCGCCAACGCGTCCGGCGCTCCTCCCAGCGCCGCTGCCACGTCGCTGTGCCTCTCGCTGTTGTCTTTATCCGTCCGCCGCATCATCCACGCCTGCCACCAGCATCGTCGTTATCGGGTCGCCGGAACTGCTCTCCTCCAGTATTGCTGTCGTACTGCTCCTTCGTGCGTCGCGAACACGAAAATACCGGCGCCGTAGTTTCGCCTCCTCTCGTGCCTGTTCCTTGCTGCTCTCTCTTGTTTTTTCATTTTTTTTCTTTACTTTTAGCGCCGTTAGTCTTTTATTATTTCGATCACACCAGAGATATGTCCTGAATGTTGCTGCACACTCCCAAGTGCACTGCACGCACGTGCGTTCCGACACGACCACGCAACCGCAGCCAGGAAGAGCGCGCGCGCCCGAGTTATGGCCGGCGCTCCCGGTATTCCGGAATAATTCTGTGCCGGGCGGAAGCGAACTCGCGGCAGGGCGTGACTTTGGAGAAAGTGGCGCGCGCGGACGGAATTCTAAACCAAATTAGCCTTCCGCCGTGACGGACGTGTTGGAAGTTTTTCTTTTCTTTTAGAGTCCTGCCCATAAGGGGTGACAGAAACAATTGGCTTCGAGCAGAGAGCTGAATGGGTTAGAGCTGAAAATAGCTAGAAAAAGCAGCTGTAATAGAAGGGGAAGGGTGTGACGGTAGCGGCCGTCTTCAAAAGCAGTACGCGCATGTCCCGAGCCGCAACTAAGCATACGTCGCATAAGACGAAAGCGATGGACAATATACTTCCCAACAAATAAAGCCACCCACAATTATAAGTTCATCCATAGCATACATATACGTTCAACTTGTGCTGGCGCGTCCAGTATGCGTTTGAACGCTGGTAGCCGTGGCCGGAACACTCTCCGCGTTGAGCAGTTGGCGCCAACATGCGACGTGCTCCAAAGCTTAGGGAGAGGGTTTGGCCATTCTATCAATGCCCGTCAAACCCTGTATTTTCGGTCATCCGCTTTCTCCAGTCATGGTGTTCCTATATCATGATCGTGAAGCAATATTAACGCTTGACTCACTGAGCGTGAATGGCTCGCTTTGATCAAACAAGGCGTTGATCAAACCCGCCACGCATGCAAGAAGTCATGCACGCTTGTTGCCGCAGGCCAGGAGCGCGGTTCCCTAATTGACGCTTCGTAATCGCATAGACAAGTGCCAGACAGTCAGTGCGCAGTTAGAAAAAGTGACTTAGGTACTCTGAGAGTGTCTACACAAGCACTCAGCGACGCAGGATTGTGGCACGTGACGCTGAAAACGAACTTCCACGGTTAGGCAAATGTATGTGTCGGGTGTACAGTTAGAATGTACAAATTGAGGCTTCTTGCACTCTTCACATTCATTCTGCGTATTCGCGTTATTCTTCAACTTCATTATGTTTTTCAAGCGCGTTGCAAGCTTCATCTTTGCCTGAAGTTATAACCTTTATGAGTAATATTGCAACGAATAGAGACAGACTGAACAACTGATGGCAGGAAGTATCCACAAAATTTATTAGTGCGTTGCCTTACGATGCTAAATGTAGCTAGCTTAGAGAGAGAAAGCGTTTGTGAAGAGCAAGACACTAATTTCTGCAGTGCTTTAGGGAGCACCGCTCAGCGCCGTAGCCTTTACAACGATAAAGCTCGGTGGGGCTCGCAGAGCGTTCATCATGGCCACCTCCTCCTCACCGCTCTGGCCTTCGTACCTGTAACTCGTTTCACAACTGTTGGAGACGGCGGCGCAGCGCATACCATGACAACATGGACGAGGCGGTGCCGGCCCAAGTGAACGGGCAGAGAGGAGAGTACCAGCTTAGGGAAAAAAGGTGCAAGGCACTATCAGATACCATTTTGTGTTCGTTCGTTCGTTCGTTCGTTTCAGACTACTGGCAGTGTGCTGGCCGTGTATGAGGGCTGCCTGGTGTATGAGGGCGGCAGCGCTGACGCAGTCACTCCTGGCTATATGCATCTTTAAGAGACGTAACATATGTTGCCACATATGTTGACAAATGATGTCAACTTTAAAACTAATTATACTACATTGGAGATGATACCTAGTTGTTGGCCACTCCTATCTTCTAGTAGGTTTGAAGTCTCCTCGGTGCAGCAGTGCAGATCTAGACACGAAGGAATAAGAAAGTGAAACATTGAATATTGAGGGTTCAACCTAAGAGTGCCGAACGTAACCACAATCAAGATAGTGCTGCAACTAGAGGTATGCTCGTGATTTGTCTTTCTCCATAGAAAGACCCATCTACGGAATTTCCGTGGGCACCTGAACCAAATACGCCCTTCATGCTTCCAGTGCCGGCTAAGAACATCGGCCATTCGAACCCATTACCCTGACATAATCTTTGTCCCTGCATCTAAATGCTCAGCAAACAAGCGCACGAGAGGGCGCCCACGCACACCTACGCTCGCAAGGTGCTAAAAGAAATACTAGAGCGGCAGAAGAATCATCCAGGCCCGCGCTCGCACCCACGCACGCTGGTGCCAGCGGCTAAACGTTTGAAGCGGAGCTGAGCGAACGGTACGTATGTATGTGCGTGTGTACGACGTCGGCGTCGGGGAGCCAGATCGGCGGCCAAGACTGCTGTTTGAGCGGGCGCCGTACAGCTGCAGCACAAGGCGGCGTCGGCAAGCCAGCCAGCAGCGCCGCTGCAGGGCCAACGCCCCAGATGCGAGACGACGACTGGCCCGCGCAGCGCCGGCGCCCGGCCGCGGTATCGTGAGGCCCGATCTTGTTTTCGCCCTTCCGCAGCGGCCGGCCAGCCGGACGGTCGGGCGGGCGGGCGGGCCGGCTCGCAAGGGCACGCGAGCGCGTGAAAGCGCGCCGCCGCGCGATCGCCTTCGCAGGGACGCCGGACAAAATCAGTTTACGGTGTCAGCCCGAGGAAGCCAAGAAAGAAACAAAGCGGCCGCGCGCGTTGAGCAGGTGTTCGATTGGTTCGGCGCGCGCGCTCGCGGCGACCGCTTTCGCCCCGGCGCCGATAGGCGCTCGCCCCGTCTCCGCACCCCTCTCCTTGCTCGGAAGGGGAACAATTAATTGCTCGGAATGGGTACAAGGTTTCACCCCCCTTCGGCACGAAACCTGGCGGGCTACGCCGCCGGCGGCTTCTACTGCTGCTGCTGCTGCTGCACCGCAGTCTGGCACCGGCTCACCACGGCGTCGTCGTCGTCGTCGTCGGGGCGACGCGGCGGGCGATTTGCGTCAGCATACGCTGCAAACTGTTGGCGCTCTCTACTGCTGACCGACGGTGCGCTATTGTGAGGAAACGGGCGCGGCTGTCTCCCTCCCCCCCCCCCTCCCTCATCTCCTTTCTCCACCCCCTACCTTGCAAGCCGAGCATTTCTCGGCATGGTTGCTGTCAAACGATGCGGGCGGGAAACGTCCGTCTTTGAAATTCCACCGACCAGAAAGAGAGAGAATGAAAGAGCTAGGACGCAACCGGCACGCAAATGCGCGCCCTGTCCACAGACACACACGCACACTGACCGCACGTGTGTTGTCCATTTGTCCGCCACCGCCGGTCGTCGTCATCAGCGTTGCTCCGCGGGGGCCCGCGATTCAGGCGCGAGCCGTTTGTTCGCGAGCACGAGCGGACATTACCTTGGTAGACAGACGGCCGACCTTGAAGCCGCCCTCTCTGTAGGGGCCCCCACAGTACGCCTGGCTTTTCGCTGCACGCGCTGCGAGGGCGTCTCAGTGCAGCACGAGCGATAGGTACTTACAGCACTGGCCGAGGCGAGAAGGTGCGCTTTGGATGCGTATCCGAGGCGCCTTGATTGACACGACTTGCGTGTGATCGGTCGTAAAGCGTTCTACTCGGTGCCAATAGGCCCACTTGCGCAGGTCGGGCGCATACCGATCGTGGTCGGGGCGAATGGCGGAATCGCAGGAGTCGTCGGCCGGTGGTAGCCATGCTCGAGCATTCCAGCGAGTTCAAGGGTGTTAGGAAACTGCGCCCGAGCGGGGGTTACGCACACGTGGGCTGGTAGAACATGAGGGGTTTTTCATCGCCCGAGCCATCCTGCTGCGTTGTTTGTCAGCCGCCACTCGCGTGCGTTTCTCGGGTGCGGTGCATGGTCCTTCGAGCGCACGTAATGCGTGTGCCTCTTGCGCGGACAGGCGGCGCGTTTATCACTGTTACGTGGGTGTGTCCTTTGAACTACAGTGCAAGTATTGCGGCTGGAGAAACGAGTGCGCGCTGGCCTTCCTTTCTTCGTTTTATTTTGTTTATTTAAATCGGGACACATGTAGCTTTACGAGTCGGCGCGTGAGTCTCATGACAAAAATTAAAGGCGCGAGACATTCCTCAGTGACAACATCTGCACGACGGAACAGGGGTTGCGCTCCGCTTCGCTGTGCCGACTTGCGACAGGCGGTCGCGAAGGGGAAAGGAATATTTTGCAACGGTTTCTTCCTTCGCTCGTGAAAGAATGTGCAAACAGATAGAGGCCTGTAGGGATTCTAAACGAGGGCAAGCCCGACGTCACGTAGAAGGAACTTTCTTTTCGTCGGTCGCTCGCATCGGACGCGAAGGGGAAAGGAATATTTTGCAACGGTTTCTTCCTTCGCTCGTGAAAGAATGTGCAAACAGATAGAGGCCTGTAGGGATTCTAAACGAGGGCAAGCCCGACGTCACGTAGAAGGAACTTTCTTTTCGTCGGTCGCTCGCATCGAGGTCCTCTAACCTTGCAGCAGATTCCACTCTACAGATGGATGTTCTGCACGTGGCGGCCAGTTCTTTGGAGTTGACGAGTCACGTTTCAAGAAAGCCAAAGCGCCATTAGGAATGAGTCTTTCTGAATTCCTACTTTGCTAATTCATTTCGCCCAGCTCTCAGATTTTGCTGTCACGTATGTACCGTGTTTGAAGCGCTTCAGGCATTTCAAGTCTTTCTGTTGTAGTTTTTTTATTTGTTTTTTTCGCACTAGAAACACACGTTGCAGTAAGAACAACAGCATGATCTCGCCCAAATCTCTTGAATTTCAGGTATGAAAATGAAGTCGTTGTACTGCCTTTGCATCCACTCTCACAGACAACGAAGTATTAACGCTTTAATGCTTCGAACTTGGAGTTTTGCTTAATTTGATTTTCCTCTATGGTGCATTTCATCACTCTATATCATCCCTTCGTGGTCACTTGTGCCTCGATAGTTTCCTGATTCGCTAAGGTCCATTCGAATCATGATTACCATGCATAGAAAGAATATTTATTTATTTATTTATTTATTTATTTATTTATTTATTTATTTATTTATTTATTTATTTATTTATTTTGAAAGGCAACGTCGGAAATGCCCTTCATGATGTGACGTACCTTGTCCGCCTCCACCATCGTCGGGTTGACATGCTGGCAGAGGTCGACGATGTCATCTATGTAGCTGGTGAACGTTTCACCAGATTGACGGGATCGGCTTCATAGGCGTTGTTCAGCGCGAAGTTTGCGCACCCCAGCGTGGCCTAAAACTTCTACGATGCCGGTTTTGAAGCTAGCCCACGTGCGGAAATTGGCTTCGCGGTTTTTGAACTACCGCTTGGCGACGCCCGATAAATAGAAGATCGCGTTGCAAAGCTTGAGGGGATCGTCCCATTTGTTGGTGTTGCTGTCGCGTTCATACGATTCCAGCCAATCTTCAATGTCTTTCTCATTGGTGCCGCTGAAGATATTAGGATCCCGCTGACGCTGGGCACCGGCACATACGATGGTTGGAGTAACCGATGGGGATGTCAAGCTGGGGTCGTCAGGCATGACGCATAGTAGAGTTCGGGTGCGTAATTCCAGGTTGGGGGAAAACCGCAGCACCTCCACCAGGATCTAATATGAAGACGATACAAGAGAGCAGCAGGCAGCGTGTCTCAGCCAGAGCAGCTCAGGCAATCTCGAGCTCGCGCCTCCCGGATGACTGGCGATTTGTCTGCAGCGCCGGGCATTCCTCTTCACTACAAGTTATTTATTTATTTATTTATTTATTTATTTATTTATTTATTTATTTATTTATTTATTTATTTATTTGCTTATTTTAGTGTTCCAGGGATACACGGGGCCTCGCTTGAGAGGCGTAATTTTTCAGGGCTCCGAATTTATATTCACCATCAAAAATTAGCAAAGTGTGAAGATAATAAGTACACGAGCATTCTTGCTTTCTTTTACCGTCGCAAACCGCTCGTCATCGTCGAGAATTGGTCCGGAAAAAGGAAATCGGCCTGGAGCAGGAAAAGGGGAATACGAACGCCATATATAGCAACTCAGTCATCGCACTGAGTGAAAGCAAAGAAATTATCACTACAGGCGTGAAACGAATTCATACGCTCATATGTTTCCCTTTAAACAGGACTTCATGGGAAGCTATTGCATCCTGTAGTCATGTCCGATTGTCACGAGATGACGGCTAGCTGATAACAAACAAACAAATTAACTCGCTATGGTAGCGCACTGGTTACGGCTTTGTCCTACTGAGCTCGAGACCACAGGCTCGATCCCAGCCCCGACGGCTCCATTCCTCATGGGGGCGGAATGAAAGATAAAAAAATTAAATTATGGAGTTTTACGTGCCAAAACCACTTAATGATTATGAGGCATGCCGTAGTGGAGGAATCCGGAAATTTCGACCACCTGGGGATCTTTACCGTGCACCCAAATCTAAGTACACGGGTGTTTTCGCATTTCACCCCCATCGAAATGCGGCCGCCATGGCCGGGATTCTTTCCCGCGACCTCGTGCTCAGCAGCCCAACACCGAATGAATGAAATATACTCTCGTGTACCGTACAATGGGGCCACTTTAAAAGAAAAAAAATTCTGGCTCTCCCGTAATCGAGAGTAGATGCAATCATGAAATGGCAGCCGACAAAGCAGTTTGGTTGGAGATGATACTAGCTGCAATCTCAAAATGTGTGCAGTGCATGTTCACAACGGCATACCCCGCCACACCACACCGCACCACACCGCACCACACCGCACCATGCCATACTGTGGACGCTGCTCAGCTAGGAGAAAACCTGCTGAAGGTGGCACAACAGGCAGCGAAAGACGCCAGGGAGACAGAGAGCACTGCCCAGCTAGAAGAGGAATATTGCCTGAAGGAGGCGTCATGCCGCGTCGCGCCATCTCTCGAGGCGACGCGAAACCCGCGCCACGGAATTCACGGACCGCCATTGTTAGAATCAGCACAGGCAACCATGTCTTGGTGTCAAATGAACATGAAGTGTATGGTGCCCTGTATCTGCCTTTTGAACGTCGCTATTGCAAATGACAAATAAAACTTCAGCGTACTAGAGATTACAGCTTCAGTGATATTGTGAACAAACATTAGGAAGCAAACACTCGGAAGCAATATTTTTGTAACTGCTTTGCGCAGTAGCTAACGGATGTAATGCAGCCCTGTACAAAGTGTTGGGGGCCAGAGTCTCAAGTTTTCACTGGTTGCTCACGTGATCTTGTTTTCTTCTCGCAACTTACCCGGATAACGGCTCTGGCTTTCGGCTCAAGGTCACTTGAAGGTCGCCGACAACGGGAGCTAAAAGCATTTCATGCTTAAAACAAAGAAAAGCAGGCGGTCAAAATTTATCAGGAGCACTACACTACGGCATGCCTCTCTATTACGGTAGTGGCATCTAGAACCGCCAAATGTACTCATATAATTATAAATAAATAAATAAATAAATAATAATATAACGTTTTCCGTCGCCTCTGTTTATGTGGATTGCTGCCCTAAGGGGAGATCAATCATAGTAGAAGATAATGGTTCCCCTCGGTTTACTTTTTCTCTCGTTCAGCTCATCGTCCATTGTTCAAAGTTGAACGTTTCGTGCTCAACACACCTCGCGATGAATGTCGACACTAATGCGATTACCATTTAAGCAAAGTAACGACGCACAGTATTGCAACCGTCGAAACGTGTCACGTATGAGGCGTGTATGCAGCCGGGCTTTTGGATGGATGGATGGATGGATGGATGTTATGAGCGTCCCCTTCGGAACGGGGCGTGGGTTGCGCCACCAATCTCTTGTTGTTATACTGCCTAATGTCCTACCTACATTAAACAAGAAGAGAACAAAAAAACACGATGAACTCCTACAACCAAATTTTGTGAGTCCCTATTGTGAACTTTGCTTTTGTACGCCTCAGTTTTTTGTCGTTTCCCTGCTTTTCCATGCACCAATCTTCCAATCGCCTCTTACTAATCTCTATTGCGGACATGTTTACTTTTCCCCTGCTTTCGCTGAACCCAAGGGCTTCAAGGAGGCCAGTGGTGCCTAAATCGACCGCCGGGTGGATGTATTCAAATTCTAATAAAACGTGCTTCATTGTTTCCCTACCTTTACAGCAGCAAGCACATGCTTCTTCTTCATTCTTCTACCTCGCTTTATAGGTGCGTGTTCTAAGGCATCCTGATCTCACTTCGAAAAGTAATGAGCTTCCCTTTGAGTTATCTTAAATTGTTTCTTTCCTGCTTTCATTTACTAATTACTAATCTCTATTGCAGACATGTTTACTTTTCCCCTGCTTGCGCTGAACCCAAGGGCTTCAAGGAGGCCAGTGGTGCCTAAATCAACCACCGGGTGGATGTATTCACATTCTAATAAAACGTACTTCATTGTTTCCCTACCTTTACAGCAGCAAGCACATGCTTCTTCTTCATTCTTCTACCTCTCTTTATAGGTGCGTGTTCTAAGGCATATTGATCTCGCTTCGAAAAGTAATGAGCTTCCCTTTGAGTTATCTTAACTTGTTTCTTTCCTGCTTTCATTTACTAATTACTAATCTCTATTGCGGACATGTTTACTTTTCCCCTGCTTTCGCTGAACCCAAGGGCTTCAAGGAGGCCAGTGGTGCCTAAATCAACCGCTGCGTGGATGTATTCACATTCTAATAAAACGTGCTTCATTGTTTCCCTACCTTTACAGCAGCAAGCACATGCTTCTTCTTCATTCTTCTACCTCGCTTTATAGGTGCGTGTTCTAAGGCATCCTGATCTCGCTCCGAAAAGTAATGAGCTTCCCTTTCAGTTATCTTATATTGTTTCTTTCCTGCTTTCATGTTTTCCTGTGAAGCAGTTACTCATGGCAGGTTTCTCTTCCGGATAGATCTGACTACTAGGCGGCAGTGCCATCTTATTACGAGGCACCTCCTAGTGGCGGACTCCGAAAATTTCGACCACCTGGAGTTTTTTAAGATGCACCTAAATCTGAGTACACCGGTATTTTTGCATTTCGCCCCCATCAAAATGCGGCCGTCGTGGCCGGATTCAATCCCGCGACCTCGTGCTCAGCAGCACAACACCATATTGCCACTAAGCAACCACGGTAATCTCCCACTGGAACATGGACCACGCAGGAAACCGTGTTGGCGGGAAAACGGTTAGAAATATAGAGCGATACATAGAAACGTTCCTGAAAGTGCGTGAAGTAAGCTAAATATGCTAATCACATGCGGGCACAGATACGAAGAACTTTAATTAAAGAATCCTGAGAAGCGCCGCCCCATAGGGCGACACTATGGGCCACTCCCCCTTGGGGACAGTTAAGCCTAACCTAACCGCCGCATCGCAGGCTCTCTGGACAGCCCAAAGGTGACGATGGTATTCCGAACTCTTGGTGGCCGAGTTCCACTTATGTTCAGTGATGTCCTTATGCTCTCGTAGGGAGGGACACCGTCAGAGCATGTGTTTTAAATTGCATATCTCCCCACAGCTTGGAGACATTGAGCTAAAAAACGTTCGCGAATAAACAGTGCAGGAAGGCCAGACTAGGTTAAGAGCTAGTCTGAAGCATCCTAAGGGTTATTACTTGAAGTCTTGTGAGCTCTTTATGTGGTGGAGAAAAGATTCTTCTCTCCAGATAGAAATGTTTTATGAATAGAATGTCCTGGAACACTTGGACATTGGACTGTGACAAGGCTCCTCCTCCCGCGCGGAGAGTTAGTACGCGCGCCTGGGAGTGGGCAATGTCATTCAGATGGGTGAGCAAGTCGAGATTTAGGGCCAAGTGTTCCGGAAACCAAGTAATGGTATGTGGAGTGATTGCCCTGTTCTTGAGAATACTATGGGCCTCTTTCGTGATGGAGCCCGAGGCGAACGCCCTGACTGCCGACCTAGAGTCTGCGTATATTTGCGTTCTGTTGTCGTCCGAAAGAGCCAAAACAACAGCATCCTGCTGCGCTTTAGAAAAAGGGGTCCCAGCCACCGAGGCTGCCGAAAAAGCATGGCATCTGTGATCTGTTGCCATTATGGCAAAGTGAGGTGAGCGGCCATATTGAGCCGCATCCACAAAGCAGGCCGATTGGGGTTCGTAATAAATAAATAAATAAATAAGCTAGCACATAAGCTTGTTCATTATTTCTTTCTTTCTTTCTTTATTTATTTATTTAGTAATAAAGACTTTGGTGGCACCCATCACACAATTATTGTCGATGGTAATGTGTTTAGCATTGAAGCACTCTTGCGGCACAATGTATTGTCATCGTCGAAAAGCGTTATGTAGGAGGCGTGTACTGTAGCCCGACTTCTCTCTTGCAGTTCCCAATTAACACGCTGCGCCACCTAGCAGCACCACTGTGAAGTCATGCTGGGAGCATCTGACACGTATGGTACGCCGGTCGGTGCGAACGCTTAGAAACGGATCATGCAGCAGCCGGGCTTTTCTCTCCCACTTTTTTCTGGACACGCTGTGCCATCTATTAGCGCCACCGACAAGTCCGTGCGTGGCTTCCGAGATGAAATGCGTGGCGCACAGGTGCGTGCCAGCACTGGGAAATGTTCCCTCGCTGGCCGCACAAATAGTGACCTAAGTTGGCGAGACGTTCATTGAACAGCAGCGCATACCCAGAATGACGCTCGCTGAACAGACAAAAAGAAAACACACACGAGACTAACACATACACAAAAAAACGAGACTAGTCCAATAAATTATTGTACTTGCAGAATCAGTCCTCTGTGACATTATCACCTTCAAAGCAGTCTCCTTCAGCATTCACACACTTCTGCATTCGGCGCTGCCATTGCTGGTAACAGTTTTGGAACGAGGTTTTTGGAAGGCCATTCAGGAGATTCTCCGTTTTTGCCGGAACCTCTTCAACTGAGGTAAAATGCCTCTAAGCAAGATTTAACTTTAGGAAGTAAAAAAAGTCGCATGGAGCCAAATCACGTGAATCAGGAGGGTGCCCCATCCCATTAATGTTTTTGCTGGTCAGAAACTGCTTGACAGATAACGCCGTGTGAGCGGGTGTATTGTGCTGGTGCAACATCCATCCTTCACTCCACAACTGTGAGCTTTTTTCCCATATTTTCTCTTGGAGTGTTTATTTAGTACTTCAATGTAGTAGTGTTGATTAACAGTTTGACCACTGGGAACCCACTCAATCATTACAATTCTATTAATGTCGAAGAAGACAAATAACATTACCTTGAATTTTTATTTTGGCATTCGTGCTTTTTTGGGTCTTGGGGATCCTGGAGACTTCCATTACATTGACTGGCGCTTACTTTTTCAGTCATACGTAACCATCCATGTTTCATCACATGTTACAACAGATTCCAACAAATTTGGGTCACTTGCAATGCGTTCTAACATGTCCACACACACGTCATTACGGTACTGTTTTTGGTCATCGGACAGAACTTTTGGAGCAAACTTCGCACAAATCTTCCTCATGTGTAATTCGTCCGTTAAAATGCGTCGAATAGCTTCCCTATCCAAGTTAACCAACGAACTGCAGCTACACGAACACTTAATCTTCGGTCACTACGGATCACATCCATAGTGCCCAGCACGTTATTCATTTTCCACACTGTTCCTTCCGCCTTGAAAACCGCTTATGCTATTCAAACACACGTGCACGAGACGAAGTTTCATCTCCACAAGCCTACGTTAACATTCGAAATGCTTCCATGGCTGATTTCTTAAGTTTCACAAGAAACTTGATGTTGGTTCGCTGTTCGGTTTTTACATCAGACATTTTTCCGGCAGAATGCAGTTGCACGTGTTCACTCAATGACGCAGCCCACCCAACTGGCGCGATCGGTTCCATCGAAACTGGCCGCATGAATAGAGGAGGTGTGTGGGATGTCGTCGGCAAAGCAGTTCTTGCCAACTCTACTCTTTTTTCAAGCTACACACTTAGTCTCGTTTCTTTTGTGTACATATTGTATGCCGTGAATTTTTGATGCTGCTTGCTACAGCATCAGGCTGCTGCCTTTGGAGAAACCGTGTTGAGTTGCTTCGATCCTGCCGAGCACGACAGGAATTTTAAAGGTATTTAATGGTACATTCGGCTGGTTAAAATCACCCATCGCGAAAATGACTGGTCGGATTGCAGTCGGGATGCTCTCCCGTGCTTCCGACTGTGCAAACTGCACCATAAGGCGCCGTTACCACGCGGGCTGGATTCTGTCGAGCATCAGAAAAATTATAAGGATTTTTTTGTCATTTTAGAGCGGCACATTCCCTATGGCGATTACCTAGTTACGCAAGTCAGCATCAAAGAGCGGCACACGCCTACAGGCCCCCAATCTAGTATATGAGAGGTTGACTGAAAAGCAGCGCAGAGCGAGTGGCTCACAAACAGTGCCCTATGTTCCATTTGGGACAATTGCGAGCTAACGCGGCTCGTGGCAGAACGTGATTAGTCAGTTTTTGTTGAAGCACCTTAATTCACTTCGCATAAGTAACCCATTCGCAACGGAAAACTGAAAGGATGCCCGCCACTTTTTGCAGACAAATCCTTCGATTGGTTGCTTGTTTGCTGTTGATGCCCAGGATTCATTTTATTATTTTGCGAACGATAAACCTTTGGCCAGTGTCAGGAACTGCAGTGACGAGAATGATGTCATAGCTTTCCAAAATGCAGCAGGGGTGACCATTGACACTTCCTTATCATTACTTCAGTTTTATCTATAAGTCACCTTCATCACATTTAAAGATGAATTTATGAAATTCATCTTTAGACAAGGCATTTCTATAGACAATAGACAAGGCATTTCTATTGATTCCTTTGACGAACCTGTGCTTTGTGACATATTTTGTCCACTATTGACCGTGCCTTGCAGCAGCGTATTAATGGGGGAGGGCGTATCCCGCATATTTAGACATTGATGTTTTTTAACGGATTGGTGCTTACACACGAGCTGCTGTCTCAAAATTTGTTACAGTTTTTAGGCGTCAACATCACTTTGCAGAAGGGTCGCACTTGCTGGGCATACTCACCACGGGCACGGAAGGAATTGACGCCATGCGAGTCAGCACATTCCAAGTCAGGCAAGAGAGCTATAGCCCGTCACTGCTTAGAATCTGCCCTGGTAATGTCGTGCCCTCACGCTGTGCAGGCAAGATTTACACGACAATAGGATCACCTGCTTTCGGCTGGGTTCCTCCGCACACTTATTACGACCGTCGCCGAGTCGCTCCTCCAGAAATTCAAAAGCGGGAAGCAAACGAAAGGCGCAAAGCTAGCGCACAGAACGCCAAGACCTGAAGTTGTGCCATAGTTGCACCGGGTATCCCACAACCTGAACAATGTTGCAAGCAGACATGGGGTGCGCATCTTGTTCTCCGCGCCATGCCAGCTCACCCAGTTACGCCCACGCATACTATCTGATGGTAGTAAGAAGCGTGGTTGCTCCAAGAAACACTCCAGGTCATATGTAATAGGTGCTACCGGAGTGGTGCATACAGAATACCACTATCCTGTGATAAGAGCTACGTCGGCAAGACTGGGCGCTGCGTAAATAGGCATGCGCGGGAACACGAGCGGTCTTTAAACAGTAAAGACGGGGCACATTCGTCTGCCCACTGCCAAGCACTTCAGCGTGAGCCACGGCTAGACCAGATAAGGATTATGGGCAGCGGTAAGGACGTACTTGCACGTTAATTATTAGACCTATCACATTAGGAAACTTGGGGGGTCTTCTATCACTGACATGTCAGTTACCTGCTTTCCCTCTCAGAGTCGTTTTATTGAAAGAATGTTGCGGGGGCTGTAGAGCGCGTTTTTTATATGCGCGGTTTGAAGGATCTTTTCGTATAAATTCGATATACCTGTGTGCGCAATAAACAGTCGAGAGTTAGCACTCGCCTTGTGCCTTCCTCTCCTTATTTTTGCCCATTTGCGCTAAGCCGCCATGGTTTCTAGTAAAGCATGAACCGACTAGCCGAGCAATAGAATTACTATAGTTAACATGTTCGTACACTAATATACACAGCGCGACGGTGCTATCTGGCATCTCTGCCGCTACGAGGTGTAGGGCAGCGTGCTGTACTGGTACTGTTAAGTTGGACAATTGCAAAGGTAAACAACATTCATGAAATTCAATTTATAGCACAGAACGTTATACGACTGTCACGAGGCTTGCTGGAGTCAAGCTACCTGAGTGATGATCATTTGTAGTTTATCTCTGCATCATCTTATGCGTAAGCAGTGCAAACTGTCACCTTTTATTTCCAAATAATTTTTTTTATGCACTGTTGTGCCATTCGACGCACGTGGACTAGTACAGCGGACATCCCACTGTTTGATGAACTTAGATATCCCGACCCACCGCAGTAGGCCGGCGGCTACGGCGTGGTGCTGCAGAGCTCGAAGTGGCGTATTCGATCCGACCCGTTTGCGGCCTCATTTCCGTGGCCGCGAAATGCAAAAACGCTGGTGCACTTAGAATTACGAGCACGTTAAAGAACCACAGCTGTTCGAAATTAATCCCGAGTTCTTCGACTACCGCGTGCCTCCTAATCGAATGTGAAAAGACCGCAAAATTTATTTTTTTTTACAGTTTCTTTATTTGCTCTTTCTATCTCTTTCTCAATGGCGCGGTAAGTGGAAAATTAGAACGTGAAAATAAGCCTTTAGCTAGAACCCACATGCACAGCAAGAAATGCAACGAGTTTAAAAGTAAAAAGCGGCGTGGTAATTAGAAATTTCCTCGGCGCGATACTAACGTATTGTCTAAAACAAGCCAAACCAGTGCTTTTAACCAGCCGCTCCCAACTTGAGCCATCAAGAAGAAAAAGTTGAATAACATAAAGGGCGCTTTCAATAGACTTATTGATAAAATAAGACGGATGGCGGGAGAGGCGGTGTTCAGCGCTTTCCTTTCAATATAGGTGACTTAATAATATGACGTGGGCCTAAACGCTTTCGGCAGCTCGGAGACGTGCCGCCCGGTAACGTAATTTGGACAGCTCACCTTAGTGACGTCTTGCACAAATGGGACGGCCAAGAAAAGTGCCATGGCATATGCTGCCATCCAAACTAGCACTTTCTGCTTTTTTTTCTTCTTGGTTTAGTCCTTAAAGGAAAGCAGATATGACTTTTCGAATAGGCGAGATTGAAATCGCTGAGCGTGAAGTGACGGGGCTGTCGAGGAGAAGAGTGGGACGCGTCATCGTCACGTCTTGCACGTCATTTTCAAATCGACGGTGTGGAGCACGTATGCAGGGTGTTTCAGCTAACTTTAGCCAGAGTTTAAAAATATGCCGATGCCCTCTGTAATAATGCGACCAAATGCATGTTGCTTCCTTTTGTATGTAGTCTGTCATGGTATTGTTTCTATGTTGCTTAATTAGGTAAGTGGTCAAGATTAATCAACCAAGTTCTGAAGCAACGAAGCTAGGAAAAAAAATTTCAATAAGAAAGTTGCAGTGCGGTTTGCAAAACGCCCGAATAAACACTTTGTCTTTCTATCTATCAAGTAACAGACATGGCGCTCTTTGGCCATACCTGGCCCTTGCACCATAAAACCCCATACATCATCATATCTATCAAGTATTGTGTGTTTTTAAGTTTACTGCGGATGCCCGCGTAATAGAAAAAAAAAAGAGCACCACGCGGCATGCCCACTTGCGAGTCGTGATTGCACTGCTCCCGAGCGTGGCGCGCACAAACGAACATAGCTTTTAGCCGGGTCTGCTGCTTATCGCTATCGTGAACCACCGCGAGGGAAGCACATCACTGGCGTAGATCGCACAGCCAACGCCTTCGTCACTGCCCTGTGGCCTTTTATGCGGCAAACACACGAATAGTTTTTCAATTGAAAAGGAGCGCGTGACGGTGAAAGCCCGACGCCTGCTACAAAGCGAGAGAGAGAGAGAGAGAGAGAGAGAGAGAGAGAGGGAGAGAGAGGGGAATATGGGAAGGCAGGGATGTTAACCAGTAAAGAGTCTGGTTGGCTACCCTACGCTGGGGGAAGGGAAAAGTGGGATAGAGAAGGTGTAGAGACGTGTGCGGACAGGACTTGAGTTAAAGCCGCTCGCGCAAACCAGACATTCTGAGAAAGCACAAAAGTGCCTTCACTGCCTTTTGAGCCTATGATCGGTGGGCACGGTGCTCTAGTACTGTGTTCACTCAGAGGACGACAATCTAATTTCCTCAATGTGTTGGACAAGGATTGTCTTTGTGCTTGGAATTGAGGGCAATGGCACAATAAGTGGTCAATGTTCTCCTCGCATCCGCAAACATCACATGCAGGAGTATCAGCCATTCCAATTAGTGCTGAGTAGGCATTTGTGAAGGCAACTCCAAGCCATAACCGACACAGAAGAGACGCTTCACGTCGGTGTAGACACGCTGGAGGTTTGAGTTGGAGTGACGGGGTTAGTCTGTGCAGTCTTGTGCGCCTTGTATGTGTGGTGTTCCACTCTGCCAAGGAGATCGTGCGTGCTAGAATGCCAACTTGCCTCGCGGCATCGGTCCTTGAGAGAGGAATGGGGACGCAGCGGTCTTGGTTTGACGTCCAAGCTGCCTTATCTGCGTCATCATTTCCTATGACATTACAATGACATGGTATCCATCGAAAAGAGATATCATGGCCTTTTTCTCTGAAGTGATGGACAAATTCCCCGATTTCGCATGTGAGCTTATCGTGAGTTGCTTGTCGGATAAACGACTGCACACATTGCAATGCCGGCCTTGAATCGCAGAAGACTGCCCATTTTCTAGGTGTTTCAGCATTTAGCACATGAAGCGTGTCGCGGAGAGCCGCGAGTTCTGCAGCTGTAGACGTAGTGACATGGGAAGTCTTAAACCATTGGGTTATTCCCATTGTTGGTATAACTACAGCGCCACTAGAACTGGTTGATGTAGTTGATCCATCAGTATAGAAGTGTGCGCTGTCACTGTGTTTCTCGTACAAGAGAAGTAAAGTTAGTTGCTTAAGTGCTGCTGACGGCAAGTCCGACTTTTTCTGAAGTCCTGGGATTGTAAGATTTACTTGAGTACGGCACACACAACATGGAGGAATGGAAGGTCTTGCCGCAGGTGCGTAGCCTGACCTCAGAAAGGCACGGTTCGCGAAGACAGTTGCACTGAATGTCATGTGGGGCCTATCTACAGGGAGACTTGCGAAGTGGTGGGAAGGGGTCCGGGCAAAGTGTCTTATGTGCACACGCATTGTCTGTGCACACGCAATGTGCGTGCTAAGAGTGGAATCTTGAGCGACTGCAATAATTTCAGGCGTTGGCGCACTCCGCGGTAGACCAAGACATATCTTGAGGGCTTGGGCTTGGATGCTTTGGATTATATTCAGGTTAGTTCTGCAGGTGCTGGACATGAGCGGTAGGCTGTACCGCAGCAATCCAACAAAGAGGACCCTGCACAGTTGCAGCATAGATTGTATTGACACTCCCCAGGTCTTTCCTGCTAGGAACTTAAACATATGACAAATTCTTGTCAGGCGTTTTCTCACATAATTCGCATGAGAGGTCCAGGCGAGATTTCTGTCAATGACCACCCCCAAAAATCTGTCACTCGCGCTGTACGAGATCAGCTGTCCGTCGACGGATATCACGTATGGAGACAATGATTTCCTGGTGAACGCCACTACTACACAGTTTTCACATGATATATGAAGTCCTTGTTTTCGAAGGTAGGATGATGTTAAAGTGGCTGCCTTCTGAAGCCGCGCGCGACGCTGCAGTGGCGTCACACCCGACGTCCAAATGGAAATGTCGTCGGCATAGACTACGGAGAGCCTAACGGTGCATGGCAGGATGTCGGTGAGCCCAATGAGTGTTAGGTTGAAGAGCGTTGGGCTCAGTACTCCGCCCTGAGGCACCGCACGGTTACTGTAAGGCTGGGAGGTCGGACCATCCTCGGTAAGTATGAAAAAGAATATGGTATGTAGATAGCTACTTATTCAGAAATAGACCTTGCCGCCGAGTCCTACTGCCTCTAACGCGTTGAAAATCACTTCATGCGTTACGTTATCGTACACTCCTTTAACATCCAGAAAGAGGGCAGCAGATAATTTTTTCCAGGACTTCTGGTGCTCGACATACGTCACCAAGTCGATAACGTTGTCTGAGGAAGAACGACGCGCCTGAAACCGGCCACTGCATCTGGATATAGCTGGTAACATTCGAGGAACCATTCCAGCCGTGCCAGAACTATCCTCTCCAATAATTTTCCGATGGAACTGGCAAGCGCAGTTGGTCGGTATGATGCAATGTCTACAGACGAATTGCCAGGCTTGAACAGTGGAATTATGCGACTGGTCTTCCATTCCTGGGGAACCGTGCCTGTCTGCCAGGAGCTGTTGCACAAGAGCAGGAGCACTTTCTGAGCCTCTTCGCCAAGATAACATAGGGCACGGTAGGTTATACCATCAGGTCCTGGTGAAGATGAACGCTTGCACAAGGCAATTGCAGCTTCGAGTTCGTCCATAGAGAAAGGACTGTCCATGCGGGGGTCTCGTGAAATTGGTGACTGGTGGAGCGTCGATGTTCCAGCGGAACTACTTTTGCCAGCAATCCTCCTGCAGAAATCTTCAGCGACGTCACTCTCGCTCCATTGTTGGTGAAGGGCCAAAGATTAAAAAGGGTGGCACTACTGAGGGGTTTCACTGAGATCACGAATAGTTCTCCATATGTGAGGCAAAAGCTTTCGTGGATACAAAGATTCGTAGAATGACATCCATCTTTGCGATCCAAGTTTGTCCATGCGATGCTGAATTTTCTTCTGTGTTCTTCTGGGCGACCTCAAGTCAAGTACAGACTTCGTGTGCCTGTATCTTTGCTCTGCACGGTGACGAAATGCACGAAGCTTCTCCAACTCAATGTCATACTCAGTGCGTGTATACGTTCTCGGAAGCGAATGTCTGGCAGCCTCTAGGGCACACTTTATGATGTCCTCCAGGCTAGAGGACAAGTCATCACGAGAGCCGTCTTCGGAAATTCATTTGAACATTTACCAGTCGATAATTGCGTGACGCCGGCTAACTTGGAGCCCGTCAACCCTTCAATGCTAAGCGGGTAGGTGGCCAGGTGGCCATTTCCCCACGTTTAAATATCCGGAAACCACCTGACCTTTCTAGTGAAAGAGCGTGAAACAAATGTGAGGTCCCGGCAGCTACAGTAGACAGTCCCGCGCAGAAATGTGGGGCTTCCATCATATAACAAGCACCGTTCTTGTTCCGAGGCAAATGACACTAATCTTCTGCCTGTCGAGTTTACCTTAGAACTTCCCCAGACATGGTGGTGGGCATTAAAATCTCCAGTCATCACCAAAGGCTGCGGAGTCGCTGTCGTGCTTTGCCATAACTGCTCGCAGTCCCGCTGACTTGAGGGCGACATGTAGGCTCCAACTACTGTGAAACTGAGCTTGCCTTTCTTCATTGTCATACATACGTACTGATTTTCTTGATAGGTGGCACTGGATGATGGACATACGTAAGATCACGTCCTATGAATACGATGATCTTGCTGCTTTCTCCGTGGGTGGTGGACATTGAACACTCATACCCCAACAGTCTGACGTTATCTGATAGGGGCTCACATTTGCACTTATTCACTCGCACTTATTCATGAACACAAACTGTAGGAAGTCCGACATGTGTGCCTTAAGTCTTCTGGAGTTGCACTGAAATAGATACGCGTTCCGGACTTCGTCACGAAACGATGGCTGCCGTAGAGCTATGATTTCAACCAAGAGCTGCAAGTACTGGACTCAAAGTGTCCAGCACCTGTAGTGCGCTTTGCACAGACGAAGATTTCAGGTTAGTAAGTGTAACGCAAATGCCATTCATGAGTGACCGCAGAATGTTGATGACCTGGAGATCATCAGCCAGCGTCTCTTCAACAGTTACCGAAGCCGTCGAAGTCGGTGCGTTTTGAGGGAACTTAGCAGGGAGTTTGCCCTCGGTAGCTCAGGCCATTCTTCAGGACGGGCGAGCCTTCCCGCTTTGTTTGCTTTCCTTGTATCTGTCTTGGTGGCACTATGCGTTGATGCGGCAATCCTTCTGATAGAAGATGGCGTGTTCCTTTCTGCAGTTGCGGAATTTCGTGAACGTTTTCGGCGTCCATGCCGGCGTCGCCGAACAGCGGCCGCAGCCTCTCGATGCTTTGAATTGTTCCGCACCATTCGTTTTAGGATCGCGAATTCGTTTCTCACCCGGGGCCATCCTTTGATGAGGCCTTGTGAGGACCGCTGCAGTTAGGGCACTTTTGAACATCTGTGCTTCAGGCGTCTTCTGAATGGGACTCCGAGCACCGCGGGCACACGACGTTGTTCACGGAGACACCCTTTACGTGGCCCAACTTGCAACACTTGAAACACTGGAGGGGCTTCGGTACGAATGGTCGTACTGGATGGCGGACATGTCCTATTTTGACGTGGGAAGGAAGGCTGTCTGCTTCAAACAAAATCTTCACAGCGTGTGTTTTCCAGTCTGAAAATCATCATAATTAAAGTGCCTTCTGTCGTTGGCTTGATCAGAATCTGCAAGTCGTCATTCGGGATGGCAACGTCGACGTCATAAATGACGCACGCAGTACCATCGCCACCTGTAGGGATCATTGATTGCACCTTTACATTGTCAATTTCAGTTATATTACATAGGCCTTGTAGGGCGTTACGATGTAGCACATCAACTGCCAGGACATTTTTCCGCGAGTTTATTCGCACGTGTTTAATCTCATTTGGTGCCATTCTCCCGACTAACGAAGAGAGGACCAGCCTGTTGAGGAGCCGCAATTTTGTCGCTAGGTTCAAGCGCACAAAGAGCACAGTGTGCGGTCAGCGCAGCGGTGTACTCTTCGTAGTATAGGCACTTAGCGACGAAGATGCCTGCAGTAGTCTTCTTTTTGCTGACCTACTCATCATGACCTGGAAGTCATCGTCCGATGAGTTTTAGCTGCCCGAACATAACTCAGTGGCCTCGCTGTCTATTGACGCACTTCCACGTTTGCAGGACGCTATCAGACCTGACGGCTGCGCATCAGGAAAGTCCTCGGAGATCTCTTTATCCCTTGTCGCAAGGAGGAAGCGGCAGCTCCCAGAAATTCAGGGAAATGAAGCGAGAAAGCGGAGACAAAAGTACAAGCGTTCTCTCAAAGAATCACTTCGTCTTCCTCTTCTTGTTCTGCCACAAATTTCCTCTGTAAGCCATGTAGACCTTGGAATTACCAAAATCAACGTGAAAAGACATGCCCTGAAGTATTTATTTGCTACAAAGTGCAACAAGTTCAACCATCGTTGAGCGTACTTTGTGCACAGCCACGTAGCTCAAGCTGCGCACCAACACGCCGAAGCAGTCACGCCACACATAAATCAACTGCTGCCTAACTGGAGCTCGTCAATCAGACCCCTTTCGTGCGGCAGGCCACTTACCTCGGTAACAAGGCCTGTACGTTATCCACAGTACCCGTGGGCATTCATTCGACCATACAGGTTCTGAGATAACTCAAGGACACATGGTATTTTTATTCCTCCGAGTGCTGCTCCTGCATGCAGTTTCGCCAGCTGTTCAGCATGGCCAATTTCGACGGAGGTGAAGGACGCGTGATGTGCGAACTTTAGGAGAAGCATATACTTTGGCCTAAGAGAAATTTCACGCAATGTATTGCCCACCCATTTTTTTCCCCTCCACTCTGACTCATTCATACTCGCGTTCGCACATTGACACGGCCTCATTGACACTCTGCCAGGCAACCAAAGCAGCAAGACGCGAAACGACTCATAATGATCGGTCGCCCGCCACTTCGGGCATAATTGAGCCACGGTTTTCTCCCGATACTTTCGCCGCGAGGGTCCGAGCGTTCCACATTTTTTTTTCCGCGGACCACTGAGTCCGGCGTTCCTCGAAATGTTTGATACGTTTTATCTTCCACGTTCGTCAGTGCCCGGCACTCGCTGCCCGATGGAAAACGAAAGAAAAAGAAATGAAAGCGCAAACAGCATATTCGTCGAATGGCTCCATGGCGTCTACGTGCCCTCAGGTAGAGTTGCCTCAACACTCACTTAAAATGCCAGCGCGCGCACGCCAACAGGGAGGCAGGCGAGCATGGGCGCCGTCGATATATCTGTAACATGGCCCAGGCGCATTCTTGCAGCGGTTCAATCTTGTACACGCGCAGCGAGCGCGCGTAGACTTTCGGAGCGGCATTCCGCTATGTCGACAACGAGAAAAAAACGCGCGCACGGACGTTCTCGCGAGTTAGTGCCGCGTTGTCCGAATGCATGCCCGCTCCTTTCGCTCGAAAAACTCCATGAGTGATTCGATCGAGTTCATTGTTCTTCGAGAACGATTGTTTTCATTGCCAATCGAGACGGCGGGGGGAAAGAAAAAAAAACGATTTCTCAACGTATTTTCCTTGCCGCTGGCACGCACATGCTACACACGCAAAAGTTCGCGGCCGCCTCTCTAGACCAGTCAACATTGGCCAGCCGAGTTCGAATCGACTCGTTGGTTATTCCGAAACGTTTGTATTCCTGCGACCGCACACCTACAGGTGCATACAGAGAGAGAGAGAGAGAGAGAGAGAGAGCCGCGGCCGGCATGCGGGGGAATTCGTCGCCGTCTCCTTGACTCTTTTCGTGGGCCGCGATTTTTCGGCTTCTCGTCAATCGTCGGCGACGACGTATGCTACTGCGAAACTCGAGCAAGGAAACTCGGTTACGGGGACGAGCCATGACTTTGTTGCGCTGTTGATTGCTCACCCGGATCTCGCGCAAGCGCACGACTGCATGCGGGCGCTGTGCGTGCGCGTTGCTGCTGCTGCCCCTAAACGGGTACGCACCATCGTCTACGCGGCTGGTTGGGTGGAGGTGCGTGCGTTCGTGTTGCTTGCGGCGCGGAAGCGGGCGAACGCGCGGCCCGGCGACCGGGCCGCACCCTGCGGTTTTCTCGGCTCCCCCGAGAATTTTTTTTCTCTGCCGGGTCATAAATAAGAAACAATGAGGTGTGCGGACTTGTGCGCTCATGTGCGTCTTCCGAAACACCGGTCGTCGTCCACTTCGTGCGGGTGGAATTACCGATAATCGGAAGCCACTTTACTCTACTTTTCCTCACAGCGGTGCAATTTCACAACGAGAAAACATAACGAAAGAAAGTAAGCGTACAGAAATAATGAAAATATTGTTAGAAAAACGATGGGGTGATAGGCGTTTCAAGTATTGGCTGGATCGGCTTACCTCAACGCCTGATGGGAACCCAGGTCTGGACAGGGAAACGAGAGTGTGTAACGCACGCCTCCAAGATCGCAAACGACGGTGCTCAGTAGAGCAGAAAACGCGATTTTGCCTCACTGACAATGTAATGGCGCAATTTTGTGTAAATTTCGCGCACCCTCCTTAAGGAAAATGTGCGCTGCGTCACGTATGTGAGTGTTGCTGTCGAGTACAAATCTTTAATCAATTGTGATAACGAAACCAAAGTTGCGACACCAACTGTTCTGAAAGACGAGAAAGAAATTCGGAACACGCTTAAGCAGCCGGGGTCAGCAAGTTCTGTTCAGGTGAATTGAAGCCATTGTGTGAGCATGACAGCAGCTCTCTTCATTGCGTCTGAGCCTCCTTTGCTTCATACTCGAGGCTCGAGTGTTTTGGAAAGGCAAGGAAACCTCTGGTCTTCTCTGCTCGAGAGTAGTCTAGCACCAGCAGTATATATGTATACAACTGGCGTGGCTGCACACGGCTGCGCACTTGTGCTTTTGGCGCATTTGTTTTCTTTTGGCAATAACTCTGCGCGCAAGAACTACAAAATATGCCATAATTTCGCTAAGACAAGATATGTATGAAGTAGCAATTTAGGTTTATGGTGCATGCATTTAATGTTCGTGTTATGCGCGCTCTACAAATTACAATTACATCTTGTAGGATATTACAGACTGTAGACATTGTAAAGGGCCGCACTCAGGCAGTCCGTTTCTGAGCTACGTGGCTCAGAATGTTTTAGCGGTACGTGATAGCGAAAAAAAAACGATATAAAACTGTCGAGCGTGTTTTGTTGCATAATGTTTAAAACAGCGCTGAAGACGTGCACCCGACAACATAATAGAGGATGTACGTCTTTAGCGCTGTTTTTAAACGTTATGGAAAACCACCAACTCCCCCAAAAAGCCGTTCTTCTTCAGTGTTTTGTTGGGATGTCCTAGTCTCCATCTCGATATTAAATATTGACACAGCAAGACTTTTCATTACGTATGCTGAGATGCATGTGGGTAGTTGTGTACACACTGGCAGAAGTTTCTTATTTTCATTAGGAGCATCCTAAGCCTCTTTCTTTCTGTCTCTGCTTTAGATAGGCTGCATATGTGCACACACACAAAAAGGAGAGTACGCCGCGAGATACACTGCACTATAAAGCACCGTGTAATAAAAAGTACGAGAGGCATGAGACGTGGGCATTGAAGAAGGTACGCACACAAACCTGGACGAATGCACCGATCTTCTAGCTGATCGCTATTGGACGCTTTCAGTTACGTTTGCCTCCTGGAGACTTTAGCATACACGCACTCCCCTCCATCCCGTTTAACTTTTTTCTTGCCTTTTCGACAAAAATCATGCTTGCAGTGTTCACAGGAATTGCTCGAAGCACTACAGTTAATTGGGCGTTGTCATCTCTTGCTCATAAGAACCGTCTTGGGTCCTAAAGTCCCACTCCACCTTGCAGCTTCATCTTATCGCAGTTTGAGTGACTGCTTGCATGTTCTATATCATTAGGACAGCTATAGTACGCATAATATTCAGCTTGGGAGTTCCGGTAAGGAAACAGGACACCCAGACGACGGCTCGGCCTTAGTTTGGGCAGCAGACCTGTTTTCTTGCTTGGAGTATACTGAACACTTTTGCTACATCATGTGACATCTGTACAGGATAAGAATGTGCCGCTATTTTGCGGCTTTCGTTAATAAAAATTCTTAGCACCTAAAAAAATTATAAACTGAAATATTAGTCTAAAGTAGAGTTCAACCTTACACGTTTAGTATTGTAGATACGCCAATCTTAAGGTGATGAAAGGCCTGGTACAACAAAAAACATTCAAAACAAGTGGAGATGCAACCTTCATATCGCCGCATGAGCTCTCGTTAGGTTCGTAAATTTCCAAAGCCTCTGTCGGTGCTTGCTGATGGTTAAGTGGCAAATTAATTCGTATCGCAGCCTAAATATCGAGAAAATGAACCTCTCGACCTTCATGGACTCTTGCCGCGCCGAAAGTACTCACGGTTTGAGATAGTATCATGAAGTCTGTCTACGAATTCATCGTGGTCTCACTCGAATTGCCTGACTCGAAGTATGGCAGTATGGCTATAAATTTCTGGAAGCTAAATAAGTTGCAGGTTTGTTGTCTGCGCTAATAATCTACCTCCTTCCAAAAATAAATGCAAATTGCAATTTAAACGGATGATGCGTCAGTGTGGGTCGGTGTAAGCGAAGAATTCCTTTCTCTCGATAATATTCCATTCCTATCATCCACCGTTCCCGATCGGCCGATCCCGGCGACAACGTGGGTGGAGCGCTGATCATACCATGGACGATGAGCGAAAATGAGTAGCATTGGAGTGGATGTGTTATGTTATAAAGACCCTGGCCTGACTTAGTTTATTTTGTAATTGGGCATAAAAAAAAACCTGAACTCATCGTCAAAGGAAGTACTCGTTTTCAGAAATCATCTTCGCCTTCCGGAGGCGTTAAGGCCCATTCTCTAACGGACGAGAGTCGTTGCATACGTGCAAGTGAGTTCATGTCACGCAAAACGACCGGTCGCGACCTACCCGGAAAGGGAGACGACCACTATTGCGTCCGACCGCATAACAAAGGACGCGGCTGCCACCGCGGACAATGAGGCGCCGCAAACCCACCCGTTCCTGAGGACCACAGGCGGCGACGGTCACCTCCTTACGAAAGACAAAGTGAATCTCGCGAGACGTTCTCCAGGTCGCCGGCGTCTCTGCGTGGCGAACGTCGGGACCCATCAAAGTTCGTTTTCCATCGAGCTGACGGCAACATTTCAGAAACAAACGAGTTGGAATGAAACTCTTACTGCAGCTTACACGTCGGACGGCTAGGACTTCGTTAAACGCATGGGTGTGGCCAGCTTTCCATACTTTCTTCTGTAATTGCAGTCTACTAACCCATATGCGCACATGCAGATACCCAGATTGCTACAGAAGCGTGGGATTGCGCAACGTAAGAGGCTCGCAAGAACAACAACAACAACAAAGAAAGGCTTGCGAATCCTCCGAGGGACTATGCTAACAAATACGCGAGATCACAAGCTTCCGAACTGCACGCATTAAACGTGCCATTTGACAGCATCCGAGTTAAAAGAGCGATGGGAGCCTGCCAAGTAAGTAGGACCGCCGTTCGCAGGCTGTCTGCATTCGATTCAAACAACGGCTCGTCGGAATACGATTCCATAGTGTCTTCGTGTCACGCGGTTGTTCCGCCTCGTTCGCCCGCGACCCCCGACGACCCCTTAAAATGAAGTCGTGCTTGTGACAGTGCGTCGGGTTTCGCGTCAACCGCGAAAGCGGCGATCACTCGCTGCCGGAAGTGCATACAATTCCGCGCGTGCCGATTTCGCCTTGAGGCATACTTGTGCGGAACGAGCCTGCGTACGTGGGTGCATCGCGCACCGGTGCCAGATACTTGCCAACGTTTGCACGAAATAAAGTTCATCCATCCATCTTTCCGTGCATCAATCTGTCTGTGCTTTTGCGAATCTGCCCAGTCCGTTTATCGAGTCGTCCTGGCGAAGTTGTTCCGTACCTTAAGAGTCGACGGTTTTGCTCCAATTTTCATGGGGTGTTGCATTAGGGGGCTGCTGCTTGGAGGGAACACTCATGAAGCAGCATGTCAAGTCCGTCAGTGCGCTAACCTCTTCAGATACATTGAAACTCTCTGATACACTGAAAACTGTTATCACTTCCTTTCTTGCGTTTCCCAGTATAATATTTTGGCATTATATCGGTTTCTATTTTTCCATTTGGGTACGCTCTGCGATACGACTGTCGTGCCAGGGCAATGCAATAAAGTAAAATTAAATTCTCAGATTTTACGCGCCGAAACGGCGATATATTTGTGACGCACGCCGTAGTGGCAACTTCGGATTATTTTGACCGCTAGGGGTTCTTTAATGTCCCGCCTATGCACGGCTTATGGGCGTTTCTGCATTTCTCCCCCATTGAAATGCGATCACTGTGGCTGGCATTCGATCCCGCGACCTTTTGCTTAGCAGCGAACACCGTCATAGCCGCTGAGCCACCAGGGCAGGTAGGATGACGCAATAAATCGTATTATTATTTTTAAGCTCCTAATTTTTCGTCTGTTCCTCTTTGTCTCTAGCTTCGAAGCAACCAACATTTTATACAGGACCGCGTCACGTGGCCCGACAACAAGGCCCGTTACGTGCGCCGTGGTCTGTAATCGCCCTGGCAAATACTGCAATTAATTTACAGAAGTCACCTACCTAGTCCGCGTACATAGTGGCACGTCATTTTTACAGCGGGGCTGTTAGCCTTTAGTTGGTCGGGATTTTCCGTGCGATCGTGCTCACCCAAAAACACTATCGGCACCTTGTGGCCGCGGCCACTCAGACAGACCTCAAACGGCAGCTGGAAAAGGGCTTTGTCTTTGAGTTTCTGCGCAGCAGGATTGTTTTATCGTATAGCCGAAATACAACCCGGAGCTACCATATACACAGTTTGCGTGAAAGTCGTAATTTAATAATTTTCTGACGCAATTTACTTTCAAAACTTCAATTGGTTCGATATGACAGTTGTGCTTGGCGGGGGGCCTAGAAGAATGAGAATGTATGCTACACTTCCGCATGCGCGCGGGAGCGCATGAGGTACGTCGCTTGTGCTTGTCTAACATCGGCAACAGCTTTGACGTACATCCACTTTCACAGCGAGGAATGGAGGCGGATTGTTCTAAAAGCAATGGCAGATGTAATAATGAGCTTTGAAGTCGCTTTGAACTGCACGGTATAGTCTTCAGGAAGCATGAGTGCTTTCATTTGAAAGCGTTAAATGAATAAGCAATTAAGTTTAAGGAACTGAAGGAGAAGAAAAAGAAACTCTTATCCCGTTTTTATTAACGTACGTATTTGACAGAAACGCAAAAAAAATGCAAAATTTAGACTTCATACGTTGAAGCGAATGGTTACTGTTGAATTAACAAAAACAAAATCCTGCTTCGACGTTATCTCATCTCAAAATTGGAACAAAAAAGCGTACGGTCAAAGAGTTCACAAGAAGTATGGAGCTCCAACACACATTTTGGAATCTATGAGAATTGAAGCTGTCGTGCATCGGCTAATGAAATGCTATAAACTTGCCTATTTCATTCCTCCATTACTTGGCGTAAAGAAAACTGGCATGCGCACATGTGCTCTCGCGCTCCCGTGCTATGCAATGCGAAGACTCTTGTATTTTATTTCATCATTTGTTTTTATTTAGTTTAAATGTGCCATCCGCTTCTTGGCTAGTCCCCCGTTGCGGGTATGTGTCATAGTATGAAAATCACCATCACTATATATTATTAACACGTGGTGATTACCTCAAAGAGTCAACTGACGTTGGCACGATAGAAGCATACGTAGAATTATGGCCCACAAGAAAAATATATTGTTTCGAGAACCTCATTAAAGAAGCCGCCAATCAGCGTGTGGAATATCATTGACAGCTGACAGCATTACCTAATTAAAAATAATTAACCAATTCGAGCTGCAACATTTCACGCATGAACGGATGCTCAACGTGTCGAAAGAAAAAAATAGACGGCGAACAATATGCCTGATGAAGAGATGGAATCCAGATTCAGCCTGGAAACCATTTTCACTCTGAGTCGCAGAGCAATTTCTGCTTCACTAGCGTACGCACTTTTTCCGGTTTCAGGGTATCGAGCTCCGTATTTAATTCGTCCATATCAGGATGTACATAGGTGGGTCTGTAAAATGGTTGTGCCCCCTGGAGTCAGGGGATATATCCGAGCGTAGGGCAGAGTAATTACGTTTTCTCACTTTCTTTCTTTCTTTCTTTCTTTCTTTCTTTCTTTCTTTCTTTCTTTCTTTCTTTCTTTCTTTCTTTCTTTCTTTCTTTCTTTCTTTCTTTCTTTCTTTCTTTCTTTTCTCTGTAAGCGATTTGGCAAGACACCAGCAGCAGCCGCCCATCAGCCACGGTCAGGGAAGTCCGGTAGGGTTGGCAAAGAAAGCTTGGCTCTAAACATGAACGACGTAACTGACGAAACTTCCACAGTTGCAGCTGTGGAAATAGCTGTGCAGTTGCAGTGCAGAGGTTTCGCCCAGTTACTTTCATGGTTATATGCTCGCCATTCAGTAAGCGTTGTTTTACTCTAGTTGTTCAGAAATCCTGGTGTATTAATGCATACCGCGTTTCTTCTTTGAAAATCACGACGTGCACGAACTGATGAGGAGCTTAAGAAGGATGCGTGGCACAAGCTTAGAACCAACGGAATAAAATAGAGGGGACAGAAAGAGCGCCAATGATGAGGTGTTCTAACCTGCCATATATGTTGTTACAAACGACGCAAGGCACACTCAAAAACGAACTAGAACACTCTCATTTTCAAGCACCTGGCAGCAGCGCTCCCGCGCACAGCTGCTGAAAGAACGCACAAGGTGTCGACGCGCTAAATAACTTTCGCCCTAATTACCGCAACCAAAGGACCCGGCGGAAACAAAACGACCAGGCCAAGCCGGAGGCCAAATGAGTCATTTCGAGTCGGCCCGCCCGTTGCACAAAACCCCGAGCCACTGTCGCCGAAAAACGAAAACAAAAACACACACAAACCAACAAGTAAGCAAGAAAACTACGCCATGTCCAGCAGCAGCATAAACTACCCTACACAGCGCAGTGGAAACGGACGCTGCGGTCGCACCGCAACCGCGCACTTTCCATCGACCGTTCCCAGGGCACTTTTGGGCTCACCCCTCTCACCCACTCATACGCGCGTGTGCGCGGTTTCCCTCGACCCACGCCGGCCGAGCTCTTACGCAACGGCATCTGGGTCGCGACTCCTCGGCGCTTGGACGTGGCCCAGCCACGCTGGTCGGCAAACTCACCGCCTCCCCTCCTCCTCCACCTTGCCGCCGGAGCACAGAGGGAAAAGCAAACAGCGCGGCGAGAAAATACAAAGACGGCTGCGGGAGCGCAATTACGGTCGGCTCCCATTGTAGCGCAAAATGCGGGGGAAGACACGCCATTCGCGCGCTTTTTCTTGGCGCGCGGCTTGTAAAAGGGCCAACGCTTAAAAGAAAAAAAAAACATTTCTGAAAGCGCTACGAAAGAGGCAAGCCTTGGAGCCGGGGCTCGAGACACCCCTCGTGTTTTACGCTTTTCAGAACCGCACGCGCGGCCATCGGTCGTGGAAGGCGAACAAGGCTATTTTGTGAGCCAGGGTCACGGAAGAAAGTGAATGAATGGCGCGCGGTGCGATGACAGACAGCGGCTGTCGCTTGTGATTGTTCCACCTCCTCTCTTTTCTGCCTCCTTCGGCCTCCTCGCTGGTAGGCAGAAAGAACGACAAGAAATAGAGCCGCTAACGAGGTGCGCCTTCTAAACTCCGCTGCTATTGCTTTCCGTTCCTTTAAAGGGAAGTTTTCCTTGCATCATATCCCGGGCTTTGCGGCCTTCGGTGCTCCCTCGCCAATTAAACCGGCTTGTATGGTTATCAACGCTGACCGGCCAAGACGACCCAGAGAGGACACTTCTGTGCGGCGTAATTAAACATTTGTTTGCGAATTAAATGAATAAGTACATCAGTCAGTTTTGTTTACCAAAACAAAGGACTGGCGAAACACCTAGGAGAAAAGCTGTAGCAGCAGCAGTATGAAGGCCCACGGCCTCGTAGCACAGAAGCACGTACGAAAAAAAAAAACACACGCAACTTCACTGACAGCACGCGTTATTATTTTTCCCTACGTACTTCAAGTCTGTGAACTACATATTCCACTGCCGGCTCCTCTGATTCAACCCTTCACTGACGCGCGCACACACACACACACACACACACACACACACACACACACACACACACACACACACACACACACACACACACACACACGCACGCACGCACGCACGCACACACACACGCACGCACGCACACACGCACACACGCACGCACGCACACACGCACACACACACACACACACACACACACACACACACACACACACACATATATATATATTGAAAGATATCCTGTACGTGTGCACATGTCCGCTCATGGAAATCTCTGAAGTCAACAAGCTTTCTATAAAAGGGCGCTTCATATTCAACAGCTTCGAAATTCCTTGAGTTTCTTATATTTGGAGTACCTGTTCCTGAGGCATTGGGCACGTGCCACTGGATGTGTGCCCTGTCTTTGACAATCCTCCAAAATGAATATGCGAACATTTCAATACCACTGAGCGAAAGCATTCTTAAATGGATTCATGTGTGTGGCGTAGTTCTTTGTGTCATACACCTTTCACGGCCACTCTTCTCTCGAAAAACATCATAGAGCGCCTCAGACTAAGTTACAACGTTGCATCGTCATTAACAAAATTGTAAACATCTCATTTATTTTTGAAGGAGCTAATGAAACGCTTCACTGGAGCTTCGCTGCACATATATTCCAACATGTGCGTATGATATCCGTAATATCTCTTTCTTTGGTCAATGGATCAACAAGAAAGCACGCAAACGCAAAATAACGGAAACACAGGCTGACTTTTCTGGCATGTCGAACATCAGCCAAAATTATGGCTTTATGCTGAAACGCGACATTCACCGTAAACGTCGGATTTCTTTTCTTTTTCTTTTTTTGTTCGTCGAAATATTCCATTCGTTAATATGCCACAAGGCAACACCTTTCTCCGATGTCCCAGTCACGACACATAGCAGCAGTCTCCACAGACAAATGAGCGGCTCAAAGACGAACAAACAGTTGCGCAGAGCGCGCGGTCTTCACACAAGTGAGCTGCAATATGCATGCACACCCATGACCCGGCTGACAGTGTTCGGCGAAGCTCGTGCGCGCGCGTGCGTGCATCCGACAGCGTCAGCTCATTTGTGCCTACTCTCCTTTTTTCTTTCACAAAAAGGCAGCGTGCGAGAATAAACCCGCGCTGGCGGAGCAGTTGAGCAATGCACGTACACGTCTTGCTTCGAGACGAGGCCAGTTCCCGCATAGAGAGTTCCCTTTGTGGGAGCTGCTGATCTTCGCTCGATAACCGGACGCCGTCTGCGGCTCGAGCGGTCAGAGTCGCCGCCGCACTGCAGTGCCCGTGTTGTATTGTAATTAACAATGGAAGTCGCAAGAGAGCCTGTGTCACGGCGCTTTTTGCGTGGAGCGGGGGCTACGTTCGGACAAACGAAGAGCCAGTGACCCGAGAGTTTCGTTTCTTTCTGCTATTCGACTATGTGGGCTCGTCGCGCTATAGGAGCATGCGCTTTGCTCCCGTTTCAGCTCTGGCTGTTGCAGGAGCGTTCGTTTTTGTGGCCATCCAATGCGGAGCATTGATTCGTAGGCCTTAAATAAGTTGCGGATAGTTGGAGTAGAGCGACCAGCACCATAACAGCTTCGATCCTGCCGTTCTCACGTTTTTCTTTGTGGTTTTTTTTTCGCAACTGTAGTCATTAGTTCAAAGCCAGGTTTGCTACGTCCATCCGCCGATCCGTCCACTCTCTATTGTCACGCCGTTGTAGCCGTCATTATCGTGTTATCGTCGTGATGCCGTCTCTTTATTCCAAGTTTCATTTTTTTTTTATTGCGATGAAGGCTTGCCCTTAAGGCATAATTGTTGGAGCGTATATGTGTATTATATGTGTGCTGTGAGGCCTGTGTTGTGTATGAATTGAAGCAGTGTTTTGTGAAATCTGTTATCATGTATCCAGCGGTCATAGCTGGTTGTCACACTGTAGCGGAGGCCGGCTTGCAGTAGGAGACGCGAGCGTTCCGATTGTAAGCCCGTACATGTCCATATTAGGTGGTATGCATCTGATTCCACCACAGGAATGGAGCAGTATGGACACGTAGCACCCAGTGGTAAATGCGACCAGTTCCACCTTGAGACAACAGCCGGTGTAAGGGCCATCCCGGCCCGAAGCCTCCTAAGCACAACTTCCTCCGCCCTAGTAAGGTGAAGGGGGAGGGAGCGGACACACGGTGGGATAAGAGCGCGTGTGTCCTGCCGGAGAACATTTTTACGGGCTCGCAGCGAGTTACGGGGTTGGGGTGGGAGGGGAATAGGTGGAGGATCAGGATTAGGAGGGCAGTGTGCCTGCTGGTCAGCAGCAATGTTGTGAGGGTTCGCTGAATGGCCTTGAATCCAGTGTACCTTGACGCAAGTAGCTGTCTTACTATTCATAGAGTGTATTCTCTCGCAGATTTCCATCGCCTTATCGACCTTCTTGAGTTCCTGAATAGCCGCTAAAGAATCCGTGAAGATGTCTAGTTGCTTGATGGTAGGCAGCTTAGATGTCGCATCTTGCATAGCGTCGTGGATGGCTTGAAGTTCCATTACTAGAGCGCTGGCTTCCGTAGATAAATAGCGCTGGTGGCCGCTGATGAAATTATGCGTTGTACTCAGGAATGATGTCCTTCCGCCGTCTGGGAGAATGGCAGCATCCGTATAGACTTTGCAGGTGTTAACGCATGATGCATCGACGATGTTGTGTTCGTCAATAGTACCTGTTGTATCGCTGCGTCGTAACTTCGTTGGCTTATTAGTTGTGATGCTGGTGAATTCCCAGGGAGGCATTGGACAGGGCTGATTGTCAATCCGAGAGCCGCGGTGAAAATGAGCATGCAGCGCAGCGACAGCCGGAATAAGTTGCTTTTTTATTTCACGTGCTTTTTCACGTTGCAAAATTAGCTCTGCAATTGTGTTGAGCTGGGCATGTTCCTGTAGGGCTGGTATCGGAGTGATGCGGGGCCGTGCTGTGATTGTGCGCATAGCATCGCGATTAATCGTCTCCAACTGTGCCAGCTGTGCCAACGTCAGCCGTTGAAATTGTGCTTGATATAAAATTCGTGGCTGCAAGACTGCACGCACCAACCGTCGAGCTACGTCAGTACGAGCTCCAGCTGCTTTTGCTGCAATGCGACGAATAAGGTGAAGTGTTTTTGTCGAACTCTGTCTGGTTTTACGGAGCCAATGTGCACCACTGCCGGATTGGTGAATATCGAGACCCAGTATGCGGACCTCAGAAGCCTCAGGGATTGTCACTGCGCCGAGTCTAAATGTAAAGGGGTGCTGCAAACTTGGTGCTCCAAGTTTCATCCTCGCCATAAAGCGATGAAAAACCTGAAGTGGCCACTGCTGCAAGTTGGAGAGGAACTCATACACCAGCAGTTGCGAACCGTATACGTGCTAACTACTGCAGTGCTGGTCGATCTGCAATGCACCATCTAGCCCGCATACAGCTGTCGTTAAACTAATAATCTATTTGTTGTTTTTCTTTTTTTGTTATTATTTTTTTTACACGATAACGTATCTTATTTTGGTCAGCACGCATAGGAGGTCACTTGCTAAAACCACGTGTAACGAAATTGAACTAAAACTTGAAACACTAAAATCACTTGTATATTCGCAACCGTACTATCGGCGTGCTGTACTTTAGTATATTTGTGTAGAGCACACGAGCTGTTACTCGATCACGCCTGTGTCGCGCCAACGGATTGTCGCTCCAACCATTAGGCAATAGGAGCTAAATTTAGCCTTTCGCTCGGCGTTCAGGGATGCGTAGACGTTTATCGATCCGTGCGGGAGTGGTCGCGTGTGAGAAACCACACTTTGCCGTAGTAAGCATAATTCCTCAAAATCAAACCTGTGCTCGTAAGGTGTTATAAGCCTTACGCATGTGCAATTTGTTGCAGAAATTTCACGACGGCTCGGCTATGACGCCTCCGTGTTTGACACGTAGGGCCCGGAAATGACGTGGAAAGACTCGTGTATCAAGACAGGGGTGCGAATTCACGCCCACCACCTTAGACCACGGCGCATCCACTGCATGCACTGCGAATAGAAAGCGAGCACGATTGCAAGATTAGTCCTTATGATCCCTACTAGCTGTATCATATGTTAAGCATGTTATCTTTGTAATGATATAATAAATGCTACTTGTGTACTTGGTTGAGTCCCATTTCTGTACCCTAGACTTACCATACACCATCAGCACCACGTGCATGACAATTTATGTACCCCATTTCGGCTGTGTCCCGATACAACCTACAAGATAGTTTTTTTTTTTTTCGTTAGCGAGCTTTTTATTACACGAAAGTAAACGTGAATACGAAAAGCAACAAATCACTGTGAGAAATGGAGGTGATTCTAAACAAGTGCTCTCTAAACACGGGCAAGCAAGTAACAGCGTCCTAAAGGATATCTTTACTGGAGCCCGTTATTGAGCTGTATACACGCTGGGAATAAAAATAGTTGCTTCCAGAAATAACAACGTCGTATTTCATGGTGTTCCACTTTGCGATATCTAGGTCTATGGTAGGTAGGTAGATAGGTATGTGGGTTGCTCTTTCAGCTCGTTTAATTAAAAAAAAAGAAATTGAAGCGTCCGATAGTGGGATCAAACATTTGGTGCCCAGCACAGCTGCCTGCGCTTGGCATCGGAAGTTCGATCCCACCGTCCCACCGTTAAGTCACTTCTTTTGTTTCTCACGTGCCAATGCCGACTAGCTCTTTGAGATGCCTGACACGTGCGTCACTGCATATAGCATGGTCTAGAGCATGTATGTATGAGCGAGTTTGCATAGGCCATTGACTTACCACTCCCTCCCTATCCCCCCCTCTCTCTCTCTCTCTCTCTACTTTGCGTCACGAGTGGTAGCGTACCACCAGTTTTTTTTTTCTTCCATTCTTTCTCCGTGGCACCTAACGCTTTGACACGCTGTGTTAGACTGCGCCTCCTTTGGATTGGGCCGGGTCGTAATGAAACAGGTCTTACCCTTTCTCGCCGGCGAGTAAAAAAAGCAATCTTAAAGGCCATCCCCGTCATACTGTCACGGTTGTCTTGCTTCTGCCGTCACGCATTTGCTCGCGTCAAATACAACTGCTTGTTTTACAGAAACACGTTGGCTCATCTGCTAACTCTTCGAAGAACTCCAAGCGGGGCTGGATTGCCCGGTATAGTTGCTAAATGTTTTGCATAGCATAAATTGATTCTAACAGTGCATGAGATTTGTATCGTTTATTTTGTATATTCAGCATAAAGTCATAATCTCGCCAAAGCTAATGCGAAATAATGCTCGCCAAATAAAAACGGTGGCCTTACAGAATGGATGTGGTACGAAAAATGCGTGGCGCCCTGCTTATAAACTTCTTGATATGAAAGCCAGAGTTTTATCCATGCAGCAGTGATGTCGGCATTGTTCCACACGAAAAGCATCTCCATCTTAGATGCAATTGCTTGGAAGCCGTGGCTCCAGCATTCGAGCAAAGATGCGGTCGCGCTATTCTAGCTTAGACCTAGTGAGAATTTGCAACAATCAACTTTCTTTTAAATGACTGATATCTTGACGCCGAAGTTAAATGTAGAAGAAAGCCTGGAGTTTTACTAAAGCTTTTATTTCACTAAACTCTCTAAGAATTGATCCCTATTCGAAAAGCGCCTCTGCTATCTTTCATTGTCTTCAAACGCAGTCCTATTAAGAAAACCCCATTCTGTGAAAATGGACTCTTTCTTCACGCGTCTGGCCTCCGAATATAAATATCAAGGTGGATTATGGCAAAAGTAATACAAAGCATCTAATATGACCTTTGTGAGAGGGAATTGAAACTCATGACACAAGATATGTTGAAGAGATTGGCTTGCGGAGAGAAACAAATGTATATTTGTAAAATATGTTACAACATGTTGTAACGCAATTCATAAAGTAACTGATAGCTGCAAGAATTTTTGGCCTGCTTTGATGAGCGCTTGCCTTTTAATAACAGCCATGATGGGTTTCATACTGAGAGGAATCACAGATGTCAACGCAAAAACCTACCATACCCCGTATAGTACATAGCACACATATACACACGCGCACACACACACATATGTTTATAGATTGCTAATAATGAATTATTTGTAACACCGTACGCTTGCCATTTCTTATGATTGCTTATGAAGAGAAGTTCTAGAAACACTTACGACATGCCGAACTGTTGAAAATAAAGCGAGAATCATGTGTAATATCGTACCATGCTATGCATCACCTTTGCTAACGCATAAAAACGCCACTATTCGTAACACACATAAGAATTGAAAAGGACATACCCTAAAGACTAACTATGATAAATAAGCGATATCCTTATTTTAAATTATCATTCTCTATACGCAAGGACTAAATCGCATACGAGATGCCATCCGTTATGTCTGGTGCCAAATGAGCTGCCCAAGGTGCCTTAAGTCATTTATTGCTTAGCCCAGAAGCAAATTACTGAGGCGGGGAACATTGTAGGCGTTTCCATGGCTATCAATTTTCAGTGTGCGGCCTCAATAAATTACGTCTCATTTGCGGTCACAGCTATATAGCCAGTATACTTGTGCGTGGGTATTCATGTTTTTTTCTCACTTTAGTGTGGTAATGGCATGCCATCGCGCGTTCAACCACGACCTCTTTCTGGACCACGCCCGCAATCCTTTTTCTAATGATTTGCTACTATGATTTTTTCTTTCTTCTATTGTAATCTCTACTCAGCTCAAAAATGCGCCTCAGCTCAAAGCTAACGTGAACTTGGGCAGGGCACGTGAGCAGGCGGCTGTACCAGCAGGAAGTCGCAACAGTTTTGATTCATTCAATCTCTTCAGGGGCAGAACCGCATTAATCTATACTCAAAGCCGCGCATGCAGTCGTAGAAAACCGCACGTACATTCCATTAGACATTCGCGCTGAGTCATGGCTATTCGACGTGAACGTGTGCGCACTCTTCGCACTCGAGACGTCATGCATGTAACTACGCACTTGTGACCATCGTTGGCGAGTTGCTCGTAGCTGATTCACTGATCACGTGTCTTCGAGATCCAAGGCGCATAAATGGGTTCATAAACCGGCACCGTTGGACTACGTAGCGGGGATTAGACATCACTTAGGCATTCATGTTGAGTCAGCGGCATTCATTGTGAAAACTACGAGCGTGCGCTCTTCCGAATCAAGCCGTCACGCATGTTCAATACGATGCACTTAAGTACGCCATTCGACCAGTCACCCATAGTGTCTGAGGCGAACTGCGCCCAGTGCTGTCGTTCGCTGCGTATGCCATACTGCACCCTTAATCGCAGTGGTGCAGAGAGAGAGAGAGCAAATGATAAATGAAAGGTAGGGAGGTTAACCAGGACTGAGCCCGGTTGGCTACCCTACACTGGGGAAAGGGAAATGGGGACGGAAAGATTAAAGAAAGAAGAGAAAGTCCAACGGGGATAACGTTCAGTCACTCAGTCCGGATTACAGACGCTCACTCAATCCTGTATCTTTCAAATATCGCAGCAGCGCTTTTGTGGCCTTTTGTAGCTGCGATATACGAGGCCATGGTCCCAAGATCTTGTTCAAGGTGAACGGTTTGCTATCTAACTTGTTGAGAGCTGTGCAGAGATCTTGTCTTTCATTTTCAAATGATGGGCAGCAGCACAGTAGATGGTCGATAGTTTCTTCGACACCGCAGGCATTGCACTCGGCGCTATCTGCCATGCCAATCAAAAACGTATATGCATTCGTGAATGCGACGCCCAAGCGTAAGCGACACAACATTGTTTCCTCATTACGCGGAAGCCCTGGTAACAGCCGCAGTTGCATAGATGGATCGAGGGAATGCAATCGATGTTGAGTGAAATCAGGTGTGTGCCACTTCTCCAATGTCATACGGTGCGCTAGCTTGCCTAAGTGTTGGGCTGCGTCAGCACGCGATAAAGGTATAGAAACAAGGGTTGCTCCTTCGTGTGCTTTCTTAGCAGCGTCGTCAGCGAGGTCGTTGCCGGAGATACCGCAATGGCCAGGCAGCCACTGAAACACGACGTCGTGCCCTTTAGCAATCATGTGATGGTGAAGTTCTCGTATCTCCGATACGAGTTGTTCACAGGACCCGCGACGAAGAGATGACAGAAGACATTGTAAGGCCACCTTTGAATCACAGAATATTGCCCACCGATTAGCCGGTTGGTTGCTAATATAATCAACGGCACCTCGGAGGGCAACAAGCTCCGAACCGGTCGATGTTGTCATGTGAGAAATCTGGTATCGAATGCTTAGTGATCGTGATGGTATAACCACTGCCCCGGTGGAGCTGGTCTGGGTGGAAGAGCCATCCGTATATATGTGGACTCGGTCAAAGTAGGAAGTGTGCAAACAATCCAGAGCTGCTTGCTTCAAGGCCAAGGTAGATAGGTCGGTCTTCTTTCTTATTCCTGGAACCGTAAGACGCACTTGAGGTTGTTTTAAACACCACAAAGCTGAGGTTGAACGTGCTGATGGTGTAAACCCCGATGGTAGGGAGGCACGATACTTGCTGACCTCGTTGGAGAAGGATGCCTGTGGTCGTCGTTCTGGCAGACAGGCAAGAAAGCTTGATTGAATCCGTGAAATATGACGAACATGGGCCCTGAGCGAGTCGGTGCTGATGTAAGTCGTGATCGGATGGTCTTGAGCCATTATAATGGTTCCTGCTGTTGAAGCGCTCCGCGGAAGGCCTAGGCAAACACGTAGTGCCTGTGCTTGCACGCTCTGAAGTTCTCTAAGATTGGACTTGCATATCTTAGCAAGCACGGGAGAACTATAACGTAGAAATCCGATAAAAAGTGCTCGATATAACTGTAGCATGGAGCCTATTGACGATCCCCATGTTTTGCCGGCGATGAACTTGAAGATGTGAACAATAGATGTGAGCCTCTTCTTCAAGTGGGCAACCTGAGGGCTCCAAGAGAGGTCCCGGTCAACAATGACACCCAAAAACCGATGATTTTTCTTGTAGCTGATAGGCTGGCCATTGATATATACTGGATAACCAGACATTGCTTTCCGCGTAAAAGCGACTAACGCACATTTTTCTGTTGAGATGGTAAGGCCTTGTGTCTGAAGATAGTCAGATGCCTGTGTTGCTGCTTGCTGTAGCCTTGCGCGAACCTGCAGGCGAGTGACCGCTGATGTCCAGATGCAGATGTCGTCGGCGTATATTGAAACACTCACTGTTTCCGCGAGGGATTCAGCCAGCCCCAGAAGCGCGAGGTTGAAAAGAACAGGGCTTAGAACACCGCCTTGTGGAACGCCTCGGCACGTGTAGTGGTCGGTAGTCGGACCATCTTCCGTACGCACGAACAAGGACCTTTGTGTCAAGTAGTTTCTGATCCATCGATATACTCGCCCTCCTAGTTCAACTGTGAGAAGTGCGTCGAGAATGGTTTGATGGGAAACATTATCGTAAGCACCTTTCACGTCAAGAAAGAGTGCGGCTGATAATCGCTTCCGAGATTTTTGTTGCTCTACAGAAGATACCAGATCGATGACACTATCAATCGATGAACGGCCTCGTCGAAATCCCGCCATTGAGTCAGGGTAAATTTTGTTGTGTTCGAGGTACCATTCGAGACGCATGAGGATCATACGTTCCATGAGTTTCCCGACGCAGCTGGCAAGTGCTATCGGCCGATACGATGCCAGTTCGAGCGGTGACTTTCCTGTTTTTAGTAGTGGTACCAGGCGGCTTCGTTTCCATTCCTGTGGGACGACACCACAGGAATGGTCACCACAGGACGACAATGGTCTCGTCAACATCGTAAATTACGCCAGTACTGACCTGTTTGCCCAGCGGAATATGAGGGCGGACTTTTATCCCGTCAAGTTCCGTGACATGACGCAAAGAATCCAACGCAGCTGCGTGTTCTACGTCAATCGCTAGGACGTTCTTGCGGGTGTTCACTCTGACGTCTTTGATTTCGTTCGGAACTAGCGCCTCTAGATGTGAAGACACGGCTTGCCTGTTGAGGCGTCTTAGGTTGTCAGTGGCGAGAACTGGCGCGAAAAGGATGGTGAGTTCCTCGGTATTGCGCGAAGATCTCACGGTGGACTCACTCGAATTCGATGATGCGCTGAGAAATCTTCGCTTCGCTTTTCGACTCCGCACCAGCTCGAAGGTGTCGTCACAAGAATCTTCACTGCTGACATAGTACTGCATCGTGTCGTCGCTGTCAGTGTCGCTCTCGGTGCCGTTGCGCTTCCTGGAGGCAGCCGCCGCGGGCACTGCCGAGTCCGGCGGACGCGCGTGAGAGTCCATCTCCGTCGCAGTTAAGGATGAAACAGCAGTTCAAGGCAGAGTCCAAGAAATTCACAAAATGAGTAGAGCTGGAAGACTCGGCGTTCTGCCTGAAAGGCACTTCGTCTTCCTCCCCGCAGTGGTGCAGAAGGTCGGCATATGTATGAGGCTCATTTTCCGACACCAAGCTCCGCAGGCTGCTCTTTACACGCACGCGTTCCCTGAGTTTCACGCGTCCGTTCTGCTCTTTCACAAACGCTGCGAGCTTTGAAGCAGGCTTGGGTGCACGTAGGGACGAAAAGATGTTGTTCTCCCTCACCATTCCGCCTCAATCGAGATTACAGCAGCTGGGAGGAAACCGACACGCATGGCTCTGGACAAGCGATAGGGTAAGCGGTCACTCCCGTCATCCTCCTCCCTCTCTTTGGCCTCCTCTACTCCGTTTTGATAATTCAGCGGCCTGGTGGCCATTTGTCACTGCCATGAAAGTCCCGAGTAGTCAGCCCACGTTGTTCTAAAGAACCCTGCATATCTTTTTGGCCAGCATCAGCTACAGGGCACTGTACTAGAAGGGAGGAGCCGGGCGTTCGTAATCGGTCGCGACGTTCAAGCAACGCCTTTTCTCCGCTAGAGGACGCTAGCAAACCAACCACACACGCCCTCTTGGGCGCGCTGGTGGCCTTCCTTTTCTTGCTGCACTCTCCGCGTAAGCGTAATCGCTCAGCGGTGAGCAACCAAGCAAGCAGCCTGAACGCAAGTGCGAATAGTTTCAACTTTCGCAACGTCGCCTTGTCGTTCACACGCTCGGCAGTGAACCTAACAATTATTTGACGACGCGAATGTGTACTATGCCTGTAGCAATATGTTCTATGTTCTTTAATGCATTATTTTCTTCCCCGAACGCTAGCCTGTCCGCGTCATCAAAGAGACAGCGGGACGTGGACGTAACGCATGGCTCCCGAAATGCATATTGAGAGCTGTTGCCGTCAAGGGTGCGCTGGGTAATATGCAACCACCTTCGAGGACGTGAGAGCCAATTTGATAATGCGGTAAACGTGACAGCACCGCGCGATGGCGGGTCTGCGTCGCAAATAGAGTGCGCGGTTGATGGATTAAGGGGACACCATTATTGTGTGCGTCGTTTAGTGTCTGAATATGTAATACTCAAGTGCTTGTTGCACTGCGCATTCGAGCGTTTGTGCGGGAGTTAGCGGGTGAGAGTGGGGCACTGAGCCGAAGGGAGTGGGCGTTCGGTCATGAGGGAAAGTGTCGGCGTGTTTCCCTTCAAGGTGAACTGTAATTTGCATACGCTCCTTTCAGTGTCTGAATTCCCCTAGTAAATAGTGTCAGAAACCAGCCTAGTGAACTGCCATTTTCCTGTGCTTGTAAACACGCAGGCGGCTGACAGTCTTTAGTGTTTCTTGTTGGATGCCCGTTACTCAAGGCATTAGGAAGTTATGGAGTAAAAACTACTTTTTTTCACGTCTCCCCCCCTCCCTTTCTTTTTGTCGTTATTCTTTCCTGTATCTCTCCTAGCGCCTTTCCATCTTTCGAAGAGCTTTCTCTCTCTGAGAGGCGAGAATTACATTGCAGTTGCAAATAGTATGGAAAGCGTGTTTGCAAAAACTCTCATGAATTTCGAACCCTCAGTCTATCGACCACGTCTTACACCATTATTGAGAGTTACGTGCTGAACAAAAGAGAGAGACAGGGCAAATAGCGTGGGAAAACACGGGAGAAATGGGATATTTCTTCCATTTTTATTCATTTCATTCCAACCCCCCCTCCCCCTCTTCCGCTATTGTCGTCGGCATCGCGCTTATTACGTCGAAATATGAAGCAATAAAGAAAAAAAAAGATTTTCCGTTTTACAGCAGTTATCGTTATTTCAGTATCCCTTTTGTTACACTGCGTTTATCCTATTACGTTTCGTCAGTTTATGTTATTTATATCACAGACCATGATGTTAAACATGGATGCGAATATTCTTTTATACTCCATGCCCCCTCCTTTTACCCTGAGTAGGTACACTTTAGGCATGACAAAGTTATTCGGCAAGCATCAACATAGTCAGATGAGAGCGGCGAAATGACTGCCTATTCTCTTCAACAAATCAACCGTCTGACAGATAGATGTAGAAATCGCATAGCTGTACACCCGACAGGAGATCCGCAAAAAATCCGGCATGCTCTAAAAGCAATGGAGCAGTATGCAGTAAAGAAAAGTATTACTAAGTCAATCATCAGGCAGCCCTATTGCTTTATTTACGTACTTCATTTTTTTCTTTTGTTCATCTTGTTCCATGCCGTTTCTCTGACTTTTCTTTTTTTCACTTTGCGTTGGTCGACAGCGGAATGGGGTGAGGCGTGATTGATGACTGTAGCTTTGAGGTAACCCGTATTTAGCACTTCAAACTGTTCCCAGGCAGGGCGACAGCATATTTATGCACTGCCAATAAATATAGTGCTGCAATGAAGCCGCACAATGCACTTCAAATGATATTGAGGAGCTTATTGCCGCAAGAAAATAAAACTGAATTTATTGGCAGTAATCCTTTGCAGAAAGTTAAATCACGGCATAAAGAAGCTGCGTAATAATATATGACATACATTCACTTCAAATGCGGCTAAGGAATCGTACTTGCAGCCGGCAATTTCTAATGAACGCCGCCATCAAAGCACTCCGATGTACTTAACGAGAACACAGGGTGCAAAAGCGACATATAGCGCACTGTTAACACGTGAGAAGTCACGTGAGAAAAAGTGAGAAGTCAATTTATCTTCAATACAGTTATTTCCCCACGCAAAGTTTGTAAATCGTGGCATCAAAGGTTGGGTTGACCAAAGTAAACATGGGCCCGTAAGCACAAAGACGTTATTATGCTAGAACTGTTCGTAAGAACTGGTGCTATATATAGACAATCGCGAAGTCGGGCATATTATCAATGAAGACGACCGGCCAGTGGACAAAAAGCACTTACAAATTAAACGATTTGTGAATTCACTCTGTGGTGCGTAAGGTATACAGTGGGGTAGCTATTTAGCACTAGTTGTTACTAATTTAACTACCGTGAACGACAAGACAATAAAATATTGAAAAACAGAACAGAAAGGAACAGGTAGTATTTAAGTCCCCTAATAAAAACAAAAAAACTTCATCTTATCATAGCAAAGATATCAATCGTCGGGAGTCCAAATCATCGTAAATATGCAGGTGTTTTTGCTTCTTATGTTTATTTCCTTTTTCTATAAATTCTTTTAATTTGCCGCGCAAACAGCTTCTTATACTCATGCTTATACATCGGTCAATAACGAAACGCGCCTATGGATGATACCTACTGCTTATACGGGACGTGTGCGTTCAGAAAACAATGCACAGAAAATAAAATGTAATATACTTTCAGATTTTTTTTTTTCGAAGGAGTTTTCTGCCATTTGAGCGAATTTTGGAGTCCTTAGCTTGGTTGCACTTCTAAGGAACGCAGCGCAGGAGCAGATTAAGTATTATTTCGCTGTTACACGTTATGCTACGTGTCACCGAAACCTCGACGTCTGTTACCTCTTAATATACATGAGACAGACATATTGGACAGAGGCCTTCATTCTAAAGCAATAAGTTTACTGACTGTAGTTCTCGAGAAAAGTCGGACGCAAGCAAAATATTTTGATGGACCTTTCGACGTCAAAGTGACCTCCTTGCCGATCGCGAAAGCAACAATAAATGCTTACCCACACATTGCTGAAGTTGATTCGCCCGTCTATTCTCCGGACATGCAGAATTGCATACTGCGTACAAAGCCGTACAGCAAGGTGTCAAAAGGAACGCCCGCAATGGAGAACATAAGCACTTAATATTACTTCGGAATTTCGGTTAAACGATGATCGACGCGCAATGGCACCGTGTAATTATCTGTTAACCACCGGAAAGAAATTGCGACGCGCTGGACGCGTGGACGTCTGAAGCGCACTGACGGCTTAGGAATTGCCCTGGCCGCGCTGCCGCAACGGTGATGAAGCAACACCGCTTTGACTGAGTAATGCCGCTCAAAAGTTGCATCATTCGGTGAGGAGGCAAAATTACACGCGTTGCAGAAAACAGAACAAATCAGGTCTCTTTGTATAGTAAAGTCCAAAGCGTATAACGTGTACGAGAGAAAGTGCGCGTGTGCTTTTTTTTTATGATTATCCGTGCGACTCCATTTGTGTTTCTGTGCTTTCAACATTGAACGAATATCGGCATTGCAGTAGAAAAAAAAAATCCACTCAAAGGTGTATACGAAGCCTTAGGAAAACGGCAAGTAAAAACCAATAAGGCTTCAATTGGGGCTAGTTGATGCGACATCACTCGTTATCTTGCGCTGGTTTCCACCCAGCCAGCTCAAAAAAAGTAATGCAAAGAAAAATGAAAACGTGGAAGATAACTGGCAGATCTTTTTCACTCTTTCTCTCACTTTGTTTCTTTTTATTTATTTATATATTTATTTACTCTTCCTTTTTTTTTTTGACGTAAACACGTTCACGGGGCTACAGCATTGATGGTCGCACCTTGACGGCCGCTGCTGTCATGCGTGGAAACCTCTGCCCGCGCTTCTTCGCGAGCCTGAATAAGTTCGAGTGGCCCTCGAGAGCCAACTAAGAGGGCCGGTGGCTGCGTCCGTGACGGGTCGAGGGAGAAATAGGTTGGCGCGCGAGCGAGGGAGTTGACGCGGATGTTTAGGTGGCGCGTCCGGAGCGCCCTATAGTGAGTGAAAGACGGGCGAGTGTTCCCTGTGATTAAATGCGAGCAACCGTTGCGAATGCGACGTAGCGTAGGTATAAATGAATGTGAGATATCTGCATGAATTTGATCGCTCGCGCCGAGACCCCTAAAGAGTGACCGCGACCGTCAGCTGCACAATTGTACGCTCGTGATAGGGCGGGCAAATCCCTTTATACATTTTATGCACTGCATGGAAATGTCGGGCCCCGATCGTCGTTCATCGGACGGGACAGGAAATCTCGATTACGTGGCCTCATTTGTTAGGGTATTGAATGAAGTATTTTCGAACGGAAAGTAAGACATGTGCAAGAAAAGAGTCTGACTCTCGTTTTATTTATATCTGTATGACAAGGCAAAAACGTTATCCTTTGTTGCTCATTCCATGAACCCTACAAGGGCTTTACTTTTATAAATGAAACTTCGTTTATTGGGTATTTTCTTTCTATTTCTCTCTTATGTAGCTACACGGAAATAACCGATATCTGCGCTGTCCTGAGTATAAAAGCCCACAAGTACGAATGTAATAACGTGGAATTCAACACACTTTTGCAATGCTGCGTGAGTTCAGTGCACACTCAAATGCTCATACGTTATGGAGTTTTGAACAACATCAACAACAGCCGCCGTCAATCTTGACAAATCTAGGCCTCTCACTTCAAAACCTGCACAAACTAAGACCGGCTCGCCAGCACACTCGTTTAGCAGGCACGACAGCACTCGCCCGAATCAGTGGATAACGATCACTCACACATCGGGGTTAGCGCTGACGTTCAATGGGTGTCCTTCCTCGTTCAGCTTATCTGACGATGGCACGCACACAGAGGAAAAAAATTAATATATACATATGTATTTAACGCTGACTAATCTCACAATTTACAATTGTCAAAGCTCACTGAACAGGTTGTTTAAGAGGACGCTCTGTGTATTCAGCACAAACAGGACACTTAGGTTATGCGTTCCGGTACTCGGCAGTGTACGCCTTCAAAGTGAGCTGCGGGTAAAGCATCCAGCTCCTGCGCAGCAATATGAATGAAGCCGTTGCTTAACACGTCAAAGTGCCTTCTACGGGCGCCAATGTCCCCTTAAGCACCGATCAGAAAAACACAAGACAAAACAATTCGCGGAACAAGGGTACACAATAGTGGCGTAGTGCGCGCGTAGGGCAGTAGCGTGCGAATGTTCGTAGAGTCTCGCCTGAGTAGCCGGGTTCGTTTGCGAATGGTTTGTCAAAGGCGATGCCTCTGGCACTCAGTTGATTTAACCAAACAACTATCTGGGTCTTCATCTCAACACAGCCAGGCTTCGAGCGCGCGTTTATGCATGCGAGTCAGGAAATTGAGAGCAAGCATTCTGTCGCGCCTTCTTGTTGCACGTGTGCGTGTTTTCGGAGGAGCGCCGCTTCGACGCGAAGGATACTCCAGCTTGTAGGTACGATGGCGCAGAAAGTTGGGGAGTGTCTTAATCGCCGCTGCATCCGGCGAGCAGGTCATCAGGGAGAGGCTCGCGTTCGCCGGAGCGGCCATTAGCATTTCATCGTCGCCGCGTAACGGAAACGGGAGAACCCGCAACCGGCAGACTGCCGGAATGCGGATTTCTTTGTTTTTCCTTTCTGTCGCCAGGCTTAAATCGTCTGCTTCCTCTGGACCTCGTGACTGTGTGTGGGTATGGGTGAACGATTATCGGAGCAGCCACAGAGTATTTATGCGCGCCGAGAAGGTTATTTCTATCCCAACTTCAAAATGACCGCACAGACATTGCTCCGCTGGTATGCTGCACATAGGCCCATCGTTCTCGGGGCCAAGCGTACGTCCTCATTTCAAGCTATGGAAAGTGAAAAAGGCCTCTGAGTTCTCTGAGTTGCATATATTCTGATTGCTGTCGGTTTGCCTTAACGGCACGAGTCGCTAACCAAATCACTACTCAAGAGCAAGAATTAATGATTTAATGAACGAATAAATTTATTTAAGAGAATATCGCTTGTACATATATACAAAATGGAAGCGGCAATAACACACACACATGCACACACAAACACACACACACACGCAGACGCGCGCGCGCACACACACACACACACACACACACACGCACACACGCACACACGCACACGCACACGCACACACACACACACACACACACGCACACACACACACACGCACACGCACGCACGCACGCACGGATGCACAAATGAAACGTAGCGTCCAAGCCGTGTCACGCGCTGTGTCGCTATGTTTTGAGGTCACAATGAGAAGTGCAATTACAATGTCTAAGCTAATTAAAATATCGCGACGGCTTTTTCTCGTGGCAGCGATTGTTGACACGCCTAATCCTCAGGATTGCCTTAACTGCGCCGTTGAAGTTCTCTGCGTGTGTTAGTGAATTTTACGCATATTTCCATTGCTTCCACGAGTAACGATCTATACTTAGCAGCCTATAAGTTACCTAGCGCTTGAGTTAGAAGGGCCTTGCAAGATATGACCTGGTGAAACGTAGCAGGAGAAGATGGAATAACAGTCGATTTAATCAAAGCTGGAGGAGATATTATATTTGAAAAGCTTGCGGCCCTTCGCATACGTGATGCATCAAGACTTCAAGTGTATTACAAAGCTGTAAAGATGCCAACATTATACTAATCCATAAAGAGAGAGATGTTAAAGAACTGAAGAATTATAGGTGCGTTAGCTCGCCATCAGCGTTGTATAAAATACTCACCAAGTTAAAATACAAGAGAATCAGACGAACAGTTGACTTCAATCAATCAAGAAAACAGGCTCGTTTAAGGAAGACATATTCTAGGGAATACAATCAACCTCTCTCTATGGCTTTCATAGATTATGAAAAGGCATTTCATTCAGTTGAGATACCAGTAGTCGTAGAGGCATTGCACAATGAAGGAGTGCAGGAGGCACACGTGAACATCTTGGGAAATATCTACAAAGGTTTCACAGCTACCTTGCTTCTCCACAAGAAAAGTAGAAAGTTACCTGTCAAGCAAGGGGTCAGCAAAGAAACGCAATCTCTCGCATCTATTTCACTGAGCGCTTAGAAGTATTCAAGACTTACACTGGGATGGCTTAGGAATGAGAATCAATCGGCAAACATCTCAGCAACTCTCAATTTGCAGATGACATATTGTCCTGTTCAGCTACAATGGGGACGAATTACACCAAATGATCCAGGGCAGTAACCAAGAAAGCGTAAGAGTGGCGTTGAAGATTAATATGCAGAAGACAAAGATAATGTTCAGTAGACTGGCAAGGGAAGAAAAATTCAAGATAGCCAATAAGCCTCTAGAGTGTGCAGAGCAGTACGTTTATCAAGGTCAATTAGTCACAGGGGACACTGATTATGACAAGGAAATTCTAAGAAGAACAAAAATGGGTGGGCATTACCATTGCGGCAGGCATTACCAAATCCTGACTGGGAGCTTACTACTGTCGTTGAAATGGAAAGCGTACAAGCACTGCACTCCTCTGCCGGCGCTAACATAAGGGACAGAAACTTGGAGGTTAACAAAAAAACTCCAGAACAAGTTAAGGGCCACCCAAAGAGTGATGGAACAAAAATGTTGGGCATAACGTAAGGAGACAGGACGAAAGCGGTGTGGATCAGAGAACAAACTAGGATAGCCGATCTTCTAGTTGACATTAAGAGAAAAAAAAAAACGAAACTGGTAAGGCCATGCAATGCGTAGGGTAGATGACCGGTGGACCATTAATGTTATAGAAAGGGTGCCCAGGGAAGAGAAGCGCAGTCGAAGATGGCAGAAAACTATGTGGGAGGATGAAATTATGAAATTTGCAGGCGCAAGGTTGGAATCAGCTAGCGCAAGACCGAGGTGAGTGGAGATCGCAAGGAGAAGCCTTCGCCATGCTGTGGACAAAAAGTAATAATACTAGCACGATGATGGTGATGATGACGACGACGATGATAATAATGAAGTGAACTCTAAGATATTTATTCATCTGCAGCATGTATGGGTGTATAAAATTTATAACGGCCGAAAATAAACTGATCTAATACGGAAACCGTTACGGTTTGATGCCAGAAGGATATGTCTATATTAGGTGTCCCATCTAACGTTAGCTAAGTGATTAGAAGACAAAAAAGTCTATAGAAAGGTATACTCTAATATGCGATTTTAATATCTATGGTGATCGAACTTCATTACGTTTTTAGCCGTACTTTGTACTGTGTTTCTTTATTCATTTTTTTAACAATTTTGCTAACGTTAGCTGGGACACACATATTTTGCAGAGAGGACTGATTTAAACCTATTTTGCGCAGCCTTCTACGCTGGTAAAGAAAGCAAAAAATGGCTGTGGCTTAGGTAAGGTTAAGCCCAGGATGCGAAGCATACTAGCCTTTATTTTAGTTGTTGAACCACTGTTTAGCCTGGTGAACTGCTGTTGCTTGGCTATATTTGGTTCGGCTAGACGAAGAAACAACTCATGCATTACTTCTTCGCCTTCAAGAGTGGAACGCGACAGCGTTCCCGTCGACCCGCCAAGGGGTGTAAGACAATGGGCTACAGGGCAGCGACTACGCGCCCCGCATTGGACGCGGTGAGCGTCGAGCAAAGCAGCGTTCGGCGCGGCAACGAAATGTGCGCCTGGGCAAGAGACGCACGCCTTAGAAACAGCGCGTTTCTAAGGCAACACCGCATTCACTAGAGGCGTTTTTGTACCGCTTTGAAGCGTTGTACTCGTGGCTCAGTGGTAACGTCTCCGTCCCACACTCCGGAGACCCTGGTTCGATTCCCACCCAGCCCGTCTTGCAAGAGTTGAGCCAAAGCCACTTCTCCTCTGTCGTGACGTCACGGTGTCACGTGATTTCATGGTCACCGCCGCGCCTGAGGAGCTGGGTTGAGCCCTCGTAATATGCTTCGCATAAAAGGATGTGCGAGTGTAATTCATCCGCTACTTCTTCGGTGCGGCGGGAACGTATCCTTTCGAGGCAAATACTTCTCAAGCTAGGAAAATTCTTCATCTTGCAGTGGACCTAACTACGATGGCGACGCTTAGGAATAGGAAGGCGCAGAAGAGCGAGCGGATAATAACAGAGAGAGAAAGTAATGACCGAGCAGAGTTGAAAGCATTCACACGGTACAGTTGACCTCTCCGAGTCGCAGGAGGGCACCTTCATAGCCCCGTCGACTTAGTAACGGTGAGGTCGGTGTTCAACAAAGCACTGGATGGCGCAACGCATTCATGCGCAATCTTTTGTGTTCGCCGCATGTGTTTAAATACTGCAAATGATATGTGTTGATGCAATTCGATCACGAAACCGCGTTCCACTCACTTCATTCATATATGGTACGAGGATCGCATAGGCTCGATACACCTCCTTGCACGGACGCGTTGGATCATTTAGCACGGTGGAGGATACGTAATAAGTAAATACAAGCAGCTACCAAAGTAATGACACACTCCTTTGAGCAGAAAGCTTACAACACTCGGTCTAGGTAGCCGGACTTGAATCGACAGTCATATAGAAAAGCACCTCAAAACCAACGGGAAATGCGGGTGGTCGTAAATGGTTTCGTCACGTTCTTTTTCCGTATTGTTGCAGACTCAGCAACGGTAAGAGGGCATTAAACATAGAGAGAAAAATGGGAACCAACATTTTGAGTCAGACAGTCGTAGGGAAATCGAACGAAAAGAAGAAAAGTCACACCGCCAGCGGCGCTGCAGGTGTGTACCGTATTTACTCCCACAATGAGCTCACTTTTTCTCCAAGAAAAGCTAACGTCAACTTGCAGGATGGGTTCATTACAAGGATAACAACAGTTTAGACAGAAATTGTTTTCTGGGGAGTTGAAATTGTGAGAGCCGTGGCCACAGCTCTTGGTCAACAACGAGAAAGTTATGCCAAAATCTGAAGGGCTCTTGTCATTACTTAGCACCTTTCGCTGCAAAACGTGTCGGCCGAATCCCGGTGTGATCCGACGGTATCCTGATAGTCGACGGCGTCAGCCAATCATTCTAATAAACCTGTCATGTGCAAAATTAGCCTTGGAGGTTGGATGAGCGTATCTTTTTTTTTTTTTTGCCGGGTAAAAACTATACGTCTTTTTTAAGGACAAAAGTGGGCTGGTTTGAAAACGAGAATAAATAGCGTATTGCTATTTTGCAACATATCATCCCTCAGCATTCTTTTCTTGAATACCATGCATTTAATGTTTTTTTTTTCACGTCATCCGTATAGTAGTATAGGCCAACTTACATGATGTCTACATAGGGACTGCGACTAGTAAATAAACCTCGTCTACACGTTGCTGGAGCGCGTGAATGAAGGACGCATATTATTGCTCAATCCCAGGTTTAGTTCGCGTTGGGCGTCTATTTAATACATTTCTCCTCATACACTATGCAAGTACAGAGCCGATTTTTGAGAGCAACGATAAGAACAGAAGCAGCAGGCGCGTTCAAGCAAGTATGTCTCGAAGATTCCCGTGTAGGAAGCATGTTGGGCAGTGGCGTAGCTAGGTCGTCTGGCACCCGGGGCCCATAGGTCTTCTGTCACCCCCCCTCCTCCCGGCTGTAGTCGAGGAAGGCGAGGATATCGACAATTTCCGGGTGTCTTCAGACGTATATGACACCCTCCCCCCCTCACTGGCCCCTTGCACCCGGGGCCCGCGGCCCCCCGGCCCCCCCAGTTGCTACGTCACTGATGTTGGGTTAAAACGGCTCGGCGACCATTAAATTGGGCGGCTCGACCGTTATCGCACGCTGAACGTCGCGGCACGTCAGCAGACCCAACGGAATGCTCGGGGCGAGTACACGGGCCGGCCTCACTGCGCCGGAAGAAGGCCGAGGAATGTGAAATCGAAGGTAGTAGAGCGGCGCAAGGTCTTTATTGTGGGCGAGGGAGCCCTGGGGCACACGACCAACGCGCCAATACAGCTACAGCTCAATTACGCGGAGCAAGAAGGTGAAAGCACATGCGCATAACGCGAAGCTAACGAACCCCGCATAGCTAACCAATTAAGCGGCGTGCCTTTCCCATAGTAATTGTCAACCAAAGATAGCAGAAACGAAGTAAAGTTAGAGGAAACACAAAACTATCGCTAAATGGAGGATATGGGGCGGTGTGGAGGGGGAAGGAGATCAAAACGTGTCTATAGTTTTGTTGCTGGGTAAAGCACGTCACCCCTTGGCACTCGGCAACCTTAACACGACAGCGGAAACGGCCCGGAAGGGACGGCGGATGGAGCTGCGATCGGTCGCACCGCTTTCTCGCATACATATTTATCGCTGCGAGCGTAGAGAAATCTATCGTCTCCGGTGAATCGAGAGAAATGAACTAGCCCTGCTGTGAAAAGGAGCACGGCGGCTTTTCTTTCCGGAGCCGATCGCGAAAATGAGGTCTGGTCAGATTCCGTGCCGTGACAGCCAAGAGTGACGGCTCGCTTGAAGCGGTGTGAGATTGAAGTCAGATGTGACGCGCATCGCGGCATGCCGCGAACAGGAAGTTGTAGGGCGCACCTTTTTGGACACGGGTGGGGGCGGCATACAAAGGCAGATGACACAAAGCGGTAAATCTGATGCCCGTGGTGCACCGCACGGGATGTCCTCTAACGCCACTCAGGCTGAGGCATATATTTATTCGTATTTTTTTCTGAGCATCGCAGTTTCTCTTCTATTATATCACCATATGGCTTCACGATGCGTCACCGTGGCCAGCTCTGTGCTGTTCTTATCACGTCACAAGGCTCTTTGGGAAAGAGACCTAACCTAACCAGCACGCATTGTTAGGTGCGTATAAACCTCAGTTTTCATGTTTTGTCTCAGCATCTCTTAGTATATTTCGTTTCTCTTCTCAGTAATGAACACGTGTCGCGTGTTAAGGTGACAACCTGTGCTACAATAGCCTCCAATTATTTCTTTAATTAGGAGAACTGGCAGTTTCGCCCAAGAAGGCTATGCACTGACAGCAACATTTAAGCTTAGCGTTGCGCTCGGACTCATCAGACGCTGCCACGCTCAAATCACGCTTGCTCCGTTATGGCGTCCCCTCATGCGGCACGCAGCATCCAGAAGTGGCGTGAAGGGACTCGGACATCAAGACAGAGGGATGTCGACCTACGCCCACCACTTTTGACCGCGACGCGCCCACTACGAATGGAGGGCGATCACGATTGCAAAATTACAGTGTGTAGGACCCCTACTGGCTATATCATAAGTTAGGCATGTGAGCTTTCTAATGCCAGAATAGGTGTCAAACACCTTACTTTGGTATCGTTGTGTAGAGGAAAGAAGCCATTACTCGAGGATGCGTTTGTAGCACGCGTAGATGGCGCCGTTTTCGTGCCTGGCAAGACAGAATCGGAGCGAAATTTCACCTCGTGTGCGGCGTTCGGAGAGGTTAAATTATGGGGTTTTCCGTGCCAAAACCACTTTCTGATTATGAGGCACGCCATCGTGGAGGACTCCGGAAATTTTGACCACCTGGGGTTCCTTAACGTGCACCTAAATCTAAGTACACGGGTGTTTTCGCATTTCGCCCCCATCGAAATGCGGCCGCTGTGGCCGGGATTCGATCCCGCGACCTCGTGCTCAGCAGCCTAACACCATAGCCACTGAGCAACCGCGGCGGGTGTTCGGAGAGGTGTAGCTCGGCAGCACGTTTGTACACATTACACGCCAATATGATTCGCAGCACTGGCAAAGCATTTGCTTTGAAGCGTCATTTCCTGCTGCTTTTGCTGATGGCACGCACTACGGTGAGTGAGCCCGTCATAATAGTATATGCACTATTATGACGGACCCCCTCACCGAATACTTGCCGAAATTGGTGAAGGATGGCAGGGGGGTAGACTACTTATTCCATCGCATGTTATCAGCGAGCAAAAAAAAATGGACTGTGCGGAATTCAAGGCAAGGGTGTAGTAAGGGACACGAGCAAGCGCTAACTTTCAACTGTACCTTTATTCTTCGTCGCTCTTCAATTTACGTCTTTAGTATCACATGCTCGAAACATGTAATCACATTATCACTACCACAGATTAGAGCAAGCCGTGCTATGAACACTTCTCACTACCGAATAATGAAATAGATGCGTCACCTACGCAAGCCTCCCCTCTAAGAGACATGTAAAAAGCTTCCATCATCTCCCGGGCAGTGGTGTCTTGGCTTTCCCCCAAGATCTTCTTTCTTTTTTGGAAATCTGGAACACACATGCAAACTTCACAATGCGCGGGCAGATGCGCATTACTTTTATTTTTAATTGAAAGTTCATGTTCCCTTCGCGCAGTATGAACCAACTCGCCCAACAAGTCATATTGCCTGTTATGCGCACAAAGTTTCCCTAGTCAGGGGTTGGGCCCGTTTCATTGGGGCACGCAGTAACAACGTAACAACTCATTTTTCATTGGTCTGCGGCCGCTAAAGCGGCCACCTACTTAAGGCCCCCAGCCACATACCCCTGGGCTACGCAACTGGCCCTATATGGTAGGAGCCCTCCGGGTCGGGCGTGGTGGTGAAGTACAGGACAAAAGAGCAAGTACGGCAATAGTCAGCCGAGAAAAATAATAATGCAGCAACAATATCGTTTTAATTGCCGCGATGCTATTCGAACCCAGGACCCCAAATCATTAGCACAGACGGAAAGGTCCGCTATTGCATAGGTTCTGCTTGGGCTGTTGTTATCCCGTTACTATGGCGTTATAGCTATCTGGAAGGGGCCACCTCAGTTCCTTTACTGATACGAATATGATCGAAGTGCAACTAAGCCTCCTATCTGCAAAAAAAAAGGAAATTCTTACGCTAAAAGTGTTTACAGCAGCAAGTGGCAGCCAATGGTGATATCACATAGTACAGCGAAATTGACCAGCCGATAGCAAACATCACTTCTGTAAACAATGGCGTAGCTAGGTCGTCTGGCACCCGGGGCATATAGCTCTTCTGTCATCCCCCTTCCCCTCCCCGAGTGTTGTCGAGGAAGGCGAGGATATCGACAATTTTCGGGTGTCTTCCTACGTATCTGACAACCCCCCCCCCCTACTGGCCCCGTGCACCCAAGGCCCACGCCCCCCCTCCCCCCCTCCTCCTCCCCCCCCCCCCCTGGTACGCCACTGTCTGTAAAGCTTTCGAACTCGGACCCAAATTTGGAAAACGTGCCTTTTGCGGTGGCGTTTTTGAATTTCCGCTTAAACTGTAGTTCTCTTTGATTTATAGGTTATTCAAGGGTGATTTTACGTTTACTCGGTAATGTCGCTTGTTTTTCGTATTATGTAGCGATAACTGCTAGGATTCTCCATGAGTTCTTCTATTTACTTTTTTTTTCTTGTGGGGCTCTGTTTTCCCATGATGTTTTTTTGTGTGAAATAGCTGTTAACGCTACAATAATCTATATTGTGGTCAATATTCGAAAATCTGAGAGTATGATACAGTTCATATTGCGTAAAATCATATGAACAAAGACAATGAACTTAGAGAACGCACAGGGGCAAATTATTGTTATGTTCATTTGAAATTCAACATAACCGCCATGGTTGCCTAGTGGCTATGGTGATGGACTGCTAAGCACGAAGTCGGGGGATCGAATCCCTGTCACAGCGGCAACATATATGAGGGCGAAATGCGAAAACACCCATGTGGTTAGCTTTAGGTGCACGGCATGTCTCATAATCAAAGGGGGGGTTTGGCACATAAAACGACGTAATTTGATTTGTTTAAGTCAATATAGTAAGAGACACAAGAAGAGAGACCGGACGAACAAACTGCATGACGCAGGTGGAAGACAAACCCACGTCTTCGTATTGGGCGTAGGCGAGCTTTATCAATGAAGCTATACACCGGCTGCCATCCTCCCGCAGAATTCATCGGCGTTAGTGTACAAGACAAGTCCTGGGAATGATAGACAGTGCCACTGACGCCTCGGATCACCTTATTTTTCTTGTACAAATTGTCTCTCCTTTTATTTTATTTGCAAGTGGATGCGGGACAATTGGTAGTGAACAGCTATTCACTTCTCCTATTCACTTCAGCTGCCCTCATCCAAGATTCGTACAATATAAGGCTGTGGAAAAACAGCCGACATCACCTACTTGTTGCCGGCCTTTTTCAATACGCAATCAATCAATCAATCAATCAATCAATCAATCAATCAATCAATCAATCAATCAATCAATCAATCAATCAATCAATCAATCAATGAATCCGCGGGTTGTATGGGTTCTACAATCTATTGATTTAAATCACATTGGCTCGTATTGATTTCGGCCATTACAGTTAGAACTTTGTTCTCGATAGCACTGAAGCTTCACCGAGTCCCAGCACCCACCAAACTCCCTTCTGCGCGACGACTCCCGCTCCGGCTAACCTCTTCCACTCGGCGACAAGCCATAATTATGTCTTGCCTTTACGTTTCGGTAAATCCGCCAAGTTCCTCGACAGCACAGTAGTTGACTTTCCTGATAGCTTTGATAAAGGTCTAATTCCAAAGTTTGATGTTGAGTATGCGTCTCAATTCTCCACAGCAACGCTCGTTGCTTTTGTGTTTTCGTTCGCATGCTTCTGGCGGTAATGTAATTTGTACTCCGAAACAAACGTTAAGGTACTGCTCAGCTATCGAGGAGGACGCTTGCCCGTTTGCAGTCGGTATAGTGCTCGAGAATAATGCGATCGATTTTTGCTTGCTCATATACATTAGCAATTATTTCTACACTTTGTACAGTATATTTCTAAAACTAAGCTGAGGTTTCCGAGAGCCTCTTTGTTGTATAAGCACGTGGTAACATTATGGTCGTGGCTATCTGATTCCTACTGAGAGACGTAATAAAAAGCGTAAGTACAGCAATTAGCCCGCTTAGAGAGGAAAATAAACGCACGTATTTGGATGACCTACCGTAAGGTAACAGTCGGGGCCATTAATTACTGTATGTGGCAACTCCTCATAAACTTCATAATAAAAAGGTATAAATAGAGTAATTAGCCACTAAAGCACAAAAATGAAGGCACGCCTTTATCTGTCCTATCCTGACGCCAACATTGCAGCCATGAATTAGTGCACCTAATATCTCTGTTTAAATCACTGTAAATGTGACGCTGAACCGACGTGCATACAGATGTGCATCTGTATTCGTCCTGATGTAAGTGTAATGATCACGCACCCCATTTGCTAGCATGGCGGGTTTTAACGAGCGATATAATGTCACGCGGTAGTGACGGTTGAGGACACAGCAAGAAAACTGTGAATGGAAAAACTAACTTTATTCGGCGAACCTGTGCCCGGAAAAAAGGCTACACTCAATGCTCAACGAAAACAGCGAACACAGTCGGTGATCGTCGAAATTCTGATCAGCGGGTCAAGCACGTCGGCTTTTATAGATCAGTCGTTAAATGTTCCAGAGTAATCGCTGGGACCCGCATGCCTTCCACAAAGTTCTACGCCATTCGCGTCACGCATACATGCAATCAGATTACACAAGGTTCGGCGACAACAGACAGCGGATAGAAGCATCGATAACAGCCTAGAAACTTCCGATACATTTAAACGCGTCCTGCGCTGAGCCATAACATTTCGTGGACGGTAAAAGCGCTCACCCGCAAAAGATAAACGAGTTCACTTATCGATATATAGAAGGAAGGAGAAAGCCAAGGCCACCTTTTAGACACATAGCATAAGCGAGAGTGTAGCTTCTGAAACACCAAGTTTCGGATTCTAGCTACGGGTGACCCAATGTAATCGGAGGCTCAGTGACGTGTTCGTCAATGTGAGATGGTATCGCGGCCTTCCACGAATATATATACCGCTTTCGGGAGAAGTTTCGCAGGCATATGAAGTCGCCACTGGCAAGATAATGTAAGGTAGTAGATTTCGGTAACTAATAATAATAATAATAATAATAATAATAATAATAATAATAATAATAATAATAATAATAATAATAATAATAATAATAATAATAATAATAATAATAATAATAATAATAATAATAATAATATTATTAATAATAATAATAATAATAATACCTTTATTGCCAATGATCAAAACAGTACATTCATACAGGCCTGCCAAAGCCTTTGAAGGCTTGAGCGGCAGCGCCTGGCTGGCAGCAAAACCATACACGGTACATTGAAATACCACTTTAAGCAGCGAACTCAACTAAGCATCTATGATTAGCCAATCTGTGGGCTTTAAAAAAAAAGACCAACCACTAATATAAAAAATACATCTGAGAAAACATACAAAGATCGAAAATGTCTGTTTTTATTACAGAATTTACTTTCAATGGAAGAAACAAATGATTTTATTTCAAAAAGTGACTTTTTGTCTGTTTATGGTCAGACAACATGTTTCTAGGTTTTCACAGAATTGTTCCCCATGCGGTCGAGTGATAAATGTCTCATCAATACTGTGAGTGAAACGAGGTATGCTCGTCTACTTCCTATCCGGAATTACAATTTCTGTGCAGCTTCCCCAGTCACTCAATTACACGTAGATATATTATTATTATTATTATTATTATTATTATTATTATTATTATTATTATTATTATTATTATTATTATTATTATTATTATTATTATTATTTGTTTTGAACACATGTACACAGTTAACAAACAGGATTGGCCGAGAAGAAGCAAGCAAAGATTGCGAACTTTTTTTAGAGATTTTTCTGCCTCAAAAAAACTGAAAAAAAAACATAAGAATTTCCACACACAAAGTTATACTTGTCATTCTTTGTTGTACAGTGTACAGGCTCAGAAGGCAGAACGACGATAGAAACAGCAGTACATTTTTCAAGTGCATTTATTATAGCAATATTTCCATTTTAACAATAATTTCGCTATATTTAGTGACTTTGTCACCACTTTAACGAGAAAATTTTCAGTTCAACGATCAGTGACGTTTTTTAGCGACGTGACAGAACAATTGGCGACATTTTAGCAACTTCGAAGTTAGGAAAGCTGCTTCGAAGATAGATTTCTAACTTTATTATTCAGCGCCTACATGTGAGCGGCCGAAATTAGCTGTATGATGCGTATAGTTTCTGTGGTGAAGGCCATCATGACGCTGCTTGGCTTTCCTTCTCCTGTTCTGACAAAATGGCGCTAACGGCCCAATCACCCTGCCTGAAGAACATTTAAAACAGGGCCAGCATATTTCGATGGAACGCCAGCAGCCTCCGCTGTCGTCTCCCCGACTTCAGACAATTTGTACACAAGCACCGTTTTCCGGTGATCGCCACACCAGAGTCCGTGTGCGTGCCGGCATTTGCTTTTCTGGGTATACCATCACACTTTCATCGACAGGAACGAATACCAGCAGAGTTGTCTTGGGTGTTCACAATGATTTAACTTTCATTGATCATGCCATACCAGCCGATGCATCCAACGAGTGTGCTGCAATGACAGTTAAAGGGAACAATTTGACATTTAGGGTTATTGCAGCTACATACCACCTCGGGCTACATTTCATCTCGGTAGGCTACAGGACATAATAGATGGAGCACCTGGACCACCCACACTAACTGGGGACTTCAACGAGCATGACCCCGCCTGGAGTGGTAGGCGGTCTTGAGTCCGCGGGCGACGCCTCTTTGACATAGCACATCGAAATAACCTGGGAATCCTTAACGACGGGCAGCCAACTTTCTACAAGAAGGACCGGTCCAGCGCACTCGACGTCACCGCGATCTCCGAGCACCAGATGTCTACGGTGACCTGGTTCACCGACATAAAAAATCGTGGCAATGACCGCGTACCAACGTACTTCTCTTTCAGCTGTCATCTACACAGTACACTCAACGAAGGGCGGTTCGTTGTACCAGAGTGCTTCCATGTTTTTGGAAGGACTCTGGTACATGGTTTTTTTTCCCATGTTTTGTTTTTGTTTTCGGAAAAAAATGGAAGGACTCTTGTTGTACTAACTGGGGTGCACGGTTGCTCATTGAGCAGCGCCGTGTTCGTCCTTCTTGGTCTTGTGTTCCGTCAATCTTGCGCTTTCCCCCTCATTTCGCACCATGAACCAACTAGCCCCAGCCACAACCCTAGCAATGCTCTTTAAAGAACCCCACGCGGAAAAAACTACTCCGGATTGCCCCCACTGCGACATGCCTCATAATCAGATCGGGGTCATGACACGTAAAACACCGAAATTAATCCTCGTTTTCACTCGATGCTGTACAATACTAAAAAAAAAAAAAACGGGAGTGAGGGCCAGGCATTTCAATAAAAAGGCCACTGTAATTGAACGGTTAAATAGGGCTTTGCACGCCATTTGCCGCCGACGCCAATTCTCCGAGTTCTATGCAGAGGTCCTCAGAAATAACAGGGTTTTGCGCTAACCGTGGCAGAACTGAGTCAGCCAACGTCCTACAATTGAGCCCGATTGCCTCGCTAAAATCGCAAGTCCACCTTCGCGATTCTGCGCTTGTGTAGTCAAATCAAAGAGCGCGTAACTGACGGGCAACAAAAGCGCACCTCTGACCTCCACGTCAAGACAGACCCGGGTACAGTGCAAGAAACGGGCTGGCCCACGCGTTCTGTACGCCAAATTAACGGCCGAGTTGTTCTCCCGCCCGCGCAGTGCTGGATCGCGGCTGTCACGAAGTGGTTCACTCACGCCCCGTGAGTCCATCAATCGTTTGAGCCAAGTGAATCGGCGCAGCGCGCACATTCGCCAGAGCCAATTAGCGGCCGACCTGCCGCTCGTTACGGCCAACGAACGTGTGCACGTGATCCAAGGCTACAATTATAACGAGCCCACCCGCGCTCACGAAGTCGAGCCGAGGCGAGCCTAGCCGATGCAGAAACGCGAGCTGTCAAAGAACCGGACCGGTCCAGCAGCAGCAGGGGTATAGCGTGTGGGGCTGGATAGGCAAATAAAAAAAGAAAGAAAGAAAGAAAAATGGGTGCCGGTCGACACCTGGCGGCGAAAACGCGAGTGAGCGCGTGCCCATTCCACTTAGCCAGGACGATGATATCGCACGCGGTGTGCACGTACTTTTGCTTTCAGCGTGGACTTTATCGAGCGCAGAGCGTAGCGCTCGGCTCCACGCGGCTATCACGCAATACGGCCACTGGTCCGCGTAGCTGCCGGAACAATAGGAGTTTGATTAATGACTCGAGGGTCTGGAAATGATACGCTGAAAACGACGAGATGCATGCAATGCAAAGGTAACTCGAGGTGTCCGCGTTGGTGTCTTCTCTCGCCTAATTGTTAGCTAATTGTTAGCTTGCATGATAGCCATTGACCTGTGGGATCAGGCTTCGGGAACACTATTTTGCACTCTGCATGCAAGGGCGGGTGGGACGTTTTCACATTAGCATGCCTAAACGGTGTCGTATACAGCATGTTTGTTTTTATTCGCTTGGGTTGCCACGTGGCATATCGTAAGAAGCAAATTAATTATAATCACGTAGACCCGTCTCATGCCAACACCGCGAAAGCGGCTTATAAGATCTATAACACCTCAATGAGGGATCAAATCCCGGCTGCGGCGTGCATCTTAAAGAACCCAGGTGAGCTAAAATTAATTCGGAGTCCTCCACTACTGCGTGCCTTGTAATAATATCGTGATTTTTGCTCGTTAATTATCCTAGACGTTAAATAGGTTAAATACTGAATGTCTAGAAAAGAAAAAAGAAGCAATTGCGTATACTTTTTTCTTTCAAGGTAATCCAAAACAGCTTTTCCACAGAAATCCGGAGAAGAGAACGACATTTCCTAAACGAAAGCCGAGCTACAATGTTAATGCAGGCGCATATTTTCCTCTTTAGTTTGCTGCCGGTGAACGAGCAGCATATTCTCCGGAATGAACTCTTGCAGTGCTCGCACAAGCACTTATCGCACGTCGCTGCTCGGCTGACATTATATATACCGGGCGATTATGATAATGAGCCAACGTTGGCCGAACGCAGGGAATTTCCTGTCCGCTTGTCCCATTCAGGTGTCAGCACAGGCGAAGCCGCGCTCCGCTGTGCACACACAGCCGTTGTTTCAAGGTTTCCTTTTTCCCTCCTTGCCCTCCCATTCCCCTGCTCTGGTTCCTGCCAGAGCCGGCTGGCCGTGTAGCGTTGCAGCCCATGCGAGTATCAGGTACATCAAAAAGCGAGGGCAATTAGCACGTCTTGCATTAAATCTCCCCTACCGCCGCTGCGACGCGCGTGTGTCCCGCTGTCTCGGCGTGGCCTTGCCAAGGTCTCCGCGACTCCGTAGCCCGGCGTCCGGGCAACCTTTTTCCCAAGTCGACGGGGCGTAGCGAAGTAAATGCCAGTGCGGTTGATCCGCATCTCTTGCGTCAATTCGTCCCCCTCTTTCTCTCCCCCTGTCCAACCGCTCACCCTCTCCCTCCCAGCAATCTTTCTCGTTCTGGCTGATCGATGACTTTGATGGATTCGATGCCAACGACGTCGCATTGTCCGCGTTTTTATTGTTGGTATTATAAGCAGCATGCTTGCGGAGCCTAATGGAGCAGTTGGTCGCAAACGTGTCAGGAAGCACAACGGGGCTATTTGTCGTGCGGCCGCGGCATCCTACTGTCATTTGGTACATGTAAACGTTAAAGAGGAGTGTAGTACAGCGGAATTAGTGGTAATGTTTCTTCTTTCAGTAAATAAACAGTAATAAAGCATATCTGCCCACATTACAGTAGTGAAAGACGCTCCTTTCCAATGATGCCGAAGAAAGATAGCAGTAAAGAGGAAGAAAAATAAACGCTTTCAATGGTGTGGAAAAAAATCCACGCTTACTACCGTGTGTTCCGCGTGCAGCAAACAAACTTCGTGAGTATTTTTTATGAAGCAAGAGGTCAAATCTTATACCTCGTCTCTCCAAACTACATACAGCAAAAAGAAAAAGGAATTATCAAAGCTGCTCATGCAACGTCTAGCATGTCCTGCTTGAAAGACGGCTAGGTATTTGGTAGGTATTTCAAGCAGTGAAATTTGCTCGTTGAAACATGATATTCCAGGCGCCATCACAAATTCGCTTTGCTTGTCGGCTACGAAAACGGCAAAAAAAAAAAGAAAACCGCAAGTAATTAAGCCAGTACTGACGTCATTACGAAGGACGGAGAGCGACAGGCGCATTTATTTCGCAAATAAGATAGTAATCCGAAAAACCATAAATAACTTTGACCTCCAGGCGCTGTCATATCCCAGTTGCTGTTTTCCCCGATTTATTCGTTCATTTTTTTTTTTCATTTTCCCTTTTCCAACAGATAGGCACAATAACTATGCACACGTATGCAAAATAGTTGGAAGTGAAAAAAATAACAAATAAAACAGACATCTACAATCCTTCCCCCAATGTGAGAACATATATATATATATATATATATATATATATATATATATATATATATATATATATATATATATATATATATATATATATATATCCCCGAAAAAAATAAAGAAGAAAGAAAAAAAAGAAAGACCTAAGGAAATGCACTCTCCGCTTAAGGGCGTTTAACGTTATATCGGCGTCCTTGAGCCAATGCGTCCTTCCTTGAACGTCCTTGCCTAGAGTCTTTTCCGGAGGCACTCACACAGGGGCGGAGGTATAACTCCTGCGCGCGCACTTCTCATTGCGTCAGTTTCAATACATAGGAGTGCCGCAAAAGCGACCACACTGTTGATTTGAAGGGATAAAAGTAGCATTTCTTTCGCCGAGAATTAGGCGGTCCATTTTTTTTTAACTTTTATTTTTACTCCCACAGGTTCGTATCACAGGAAAGTGAATATATATGTATACCTATACACGAAGAAAATTCCGCGCTATGTACGCGGGCGGGCGGAGCGAGCGAGTTGTTTCACGGGGGCTGAGAGAGCCGGCGACGCTGCGTTCGCCATACGGGCCTTCTCTCGCCCACCAATCTCGCTCGCCGATCGGCCGGCATGTCACCCTGCCGCCTGCGCCGCACGCTCGAAGTCCATTATGGCGGGCTCGATCGCACGCGCCGATACATAAGCGGGCGAGAGAAGGAGACGAGGCGAACCAGCTCGGCTCGGAACACCGCACCCGCCAACGTCGTCGACTCTGTAGGTTCACTGCGAGCGCTTATACACAGACAGGTATGCAGTATGTATGCGCGGCGCTGGTCGTTTGTTCCTTTCTCGGCGCCAAGTGACCAGCCCAACTTGCGCAGAGAGCCGCGCGCAAACCAAAACGCAAATGTTCCCCGAAGCCAGGATTATTCCTCCCTCTCTCTCTCCCTCCCTCTCTCCCTCCATCTATCTCTCTCTCTCTCTATTTCGTTGGGCTTAAGCCGGCAGACCCATACGCCCGCGTACACATTGACTACACCTTAGCTAAGTAGAAGAGGAAATTAAGTTAGCAAGTATAACAGATTTGAAAAAGAGAAAGAGAAGGCAGTAGGCCCCGCAGGCTTGGTAATTTAGCACGCGAACGCTATAGCTGTGCAGTGCGCGCGCGCGCGCCACGGCTCCGGGGCTAGATGTATATACTGCGTGGAAGATCAAAATAAAAGTCAAAGCAATGGCGACGGGCAGCACGAACGGGTGAGGCCAACCGGCCGCCGTCGTCGATAATCAAACGCGCGTGCTCGTGGACGACGAAGGGGTGATATGCGGGCCGCGTTTCGAAAACGCCTGCTCTCCTGTAATAGGCGAAGTAAAAGAAAGGAAAGAAAAGAAAGAAGAGAAAGAAAAGAGACAGAAAAAGAAAGGAAACCAACTGTTCAGCAACACGATCGAAAAGGTGGAAAGGTGAAAACGAATAAACGTCGAAAGTAAAGCAGAAACAAGAGTGAAACGTGGCTAACCGCGGCAGCCAAACGACACCGTGGCCAAGCGTGGCCCGGGGCGAAGGCGTAACCGGCGCAGTTCATTAATTCATCGGGTCCGGCAGCATTGCCGCGATCGGCGCGGTGGGGCGCGACGGCGCCTATATGGGCGGCCGTTTTTAATTGCGCTGCTCTGCGTGGCGCTGTATATTCCACATCGCTCGGAATTTCAGGCTTCCCACACATACGCGCTCGCGCGCGCTCACGCTTGCGCGCACACCGACCGGCAAGCATAACGGAGCGCCTAAAGAGGGGCGCGGAGGGACGTCTCGCTCGCGCGTCCACGTTGACGGAATTCCTTCCGCCTTATAGTCCCGGCGTGGAAAAACGCGATCATTTTTTTTTTCACGCGAATTAGTCCTGCCGATTGGTCGGCGACCACAGTGTATCAACGTCAGCGTGCATGCTGCTGTAGGCTGAGAGCAGCTTCCAGGCGAGTCGAGGCAACCACTCGAATGCTGCGCAGGGCAGCAGTGTTAGAAGCTTGAGCACTTAACGCGATTAATGTTTAACTAAAAAAAGTTATTAGAACCGAATAATTACACTCTGTGGTGGTACGTGTCTAAACCACGATATGATTATGAACCGAGCCGTAGCGAGGGACTCCGGATTAATTTTTACTACCTGAGGTACTTTAACGTGCACCTAAATCTAATTACAGAAACTTTTTTGTGTGTTTTTGTTTTCTTTCGAAATGGTAAGGACGAAATGCTGCCGCCATGGGTGGGACCAAACACTCGAGAGCGGGCTTGCAGTGCTCATATTGAGCATGGCCACGCAGTTAGCACAGTGAGGACTAAAAATATTGTGCATGAAATTAATTCAACTATATTCTGGGGTTTTACGCGCCTAAACCATATTAGGTATAGATTACGGAGCTTGTGAACCGACTACTCGCAGACACATACTACGAGAGAGAAAAAAAAATTTTAGCCGGCAGAGAAAGCCGAGAAATAATGAGTATGGAGAAAATCAGGCCATAGAAATAGGAATCGCAGCGAACGCTGTGATGTCGCGTCGTATGCTCTCTAAAATAATTTACACCCTTAGAAGTGAAAAAGGGTGTAAATGTGTCTATAACTCACACACTTAGGTGTGATTTATATAACTGAAACCCTAAGGGTGTAAGTTGTAGACACATTTACACCCTTTTTCACTTTTACGGGTGTCATTTATTTTACAGCGTGGCGGAATCTACTACTACTAGTAGTAGTAGTAGTGTGTATTCTATGTATGTAGTGTGTAGTAGTAGTATGTGTATTCTACAGTAAATCATATCTGTGTCACCAGTCAGGTAATTGATAAATATGCGGAGCAAAACCAACCTCATTATTGCGTTTCGTACACTAGGAAAACGCGTTCTATTCTATAGATACTGTAAGTCATGGAGCGATAACCAACGAGTGCCGGAAGCACGCATGAATGTCTTCGCAGATATCTATAGATAATTTCACAAACACTCCCGTGATCGTACTTTGCCCCTGTGGGACTCAAACGTTTTCACCATGTGTCGGTTGCGTTCGTTGTCTCCAGACATACAAATGCACCTCCCGCCTGGGTTACCACGACGTGAACAGACCATGCTCTACCGTTTGTGGCTACGCGTTGCCTTTACGAACTCATATGCTTTCCTCATTGGAATGGCCAACAGCCCCACGTACAACACATGCAACATCGACGAGACGCTTGCACGTATTATCTGTGTCTGCCCGCGATATAGTGCTCAGAGACAACTGATGTACAGAGTACTTGACCAGTTGGGCAAACGTCCACTATCAGAACTAAAAGCTTTAGGCCAATGCTCCAAAAGAACACCCGCGTTGAAGGCCTTACTCGCGTTATTAATGTTCCTGCGGTATACGGGGCATCACGGCAGACTCTAAGAATGCCGCCCCCTACCACTCTGTGGTGTACGCGCTTTGTTCGTACTTGTCTATCTTTCTTTCTATCTCCCCCTTCCACTCTATTTCTCTTTTTATCCCCCTTAGCCCTTCCCCCTGCGCAGGGTAGCCAACCGGAACTTCCTCTGGTTAACCTCCCTGCCTTTCTCTGCATTATCTTATGTCTATCTCTCTCTCTCTTCACAAATACGTTATTCTTCACAGGAAATGCGGAAAAGATACAGATTAAAAGGGGCGCCAGGGAATGAGACAGATTATTTTAAATGATATTCGCTGCGTGCTTACAAGTGTTCACGCTGATAGACTGGGAAAGGTTAGGGGTGAAGATCAATGCAGAACATCTCCACAACGTACGGTTTCTAGCTAGATGACGTTGTCCTGTTCAATAACGCCAGAGAGAGGACAGAATTCAGTGAGGAAAGGCAAAGAAGTACGCGAAGCGATGATGAAGATTGACAGTTGGATGCGATTACATACATGCATGCTCATGTCCGAAGGGTGTATTCATAGCCTTGAATTCATAGCCTTGAATCTAGACGTGCACATCTATACCGACGGATCGACTACGTCGTGCAGTTCTGGTGGTGCCGTGGTTATACCAACGCGAGGAATGACACTGCGGTTCAAGACATCGCATGTCACGACCTCAACGGCGGCAGAACTAACGGCCCTGCGTCGAGCACTGGAATTCATTGATTCGGAAAGACCCAGAAAATGGGCTGTGTTCTGTGATTCAAAACCGGCATTACAGTGCACGCAGTCAGTTCTCCGACACGGATGTCATGACCAATTGACATACGAAGTCGTGAAACTTCACCATGACGTCCAACAAAAAGGCCACGAAGTCGTTTTTCAGTGGGTGCCTGGCCACTGTGGAATCAGTGGCAATGATTCCGCCGATAACGCTGCTCGCACAGCTCATCAAGAAGAGCACAGCGTTCCGATTCCGCTTTCAAGGACTGACGCTGCAAGGCAGCTTCGACACCTGGCACGTAGCCTCACAGTGACCGAGTGTAACTCGCAAAACTTACGACTGACACGACTACATCGACTAAACCCCTCCCTGCAGCTCCGACCTCCACCCGGACTTCATCGACGTGAAGCTACGCTTCTCTGTCGCCTTTGGTTAGGAGTGGCCTTCACAAAGGCATACTCTACATTAATTGGAGTGACTGACAGTGCAGCATGCGAGGTCTGTGGCACCGAAGAAAACATCGACCACCTGCTGTGCCATTGTCCAAGATATACCCTAGAGAGACAAGAACTTGCCAAAGCTTTCCAAAAACTGGACAATCAGCCGCTTTCTGTGGAGGTGCTGCTGGAACACCGCCCCCATCGCCCGTCGGCCCATAAAGCGGTGAAGGCACTTTTGTGTTTCTTAAGGACGACGGGTTTGTGCGACCACCTGTGACTATTAAGGCAATTTTTGTAAAACCACACGCGTCAGCGAACTTGCCGCAATTTCCTTCTTTCCTTCCCTCCTCTCTCTCCCTGTGATCTTTGCTTTCCCCTTTCTCAATCCCCCGGTGTAGGGTAGCCAACCGGACGTTATTCTGGTTAACCTCCCTGCCTTCTTCTTTTCTCTTTCCTCCTCCCTCCTTGAATCTAGACCTGTGTTAAACATCATATTGGAGATCATATGCTGAACATAATTTGCCGCAAATGATTGGTCACCTTAGCCAACAAAGTGCTACAGCAGGTCTCGACATTATAATGCAGAAGACTTAGGTAATAAATGACGCAGAATTGGGTAAGTTGATATGCATTCATGGCTGCAACGGCACGCGCTAAAGGCAAGGGCTAAGAAAAGGAGGCGACATCACACAGCATTGTCGTCAGGTGATGCTTATTAGTTTATTACACGGAAGCAAGCATATATGGAGTAAGTGCCACGTGGACTCAAACCCCCTCAGCCTTCACAATAAATTACGATAAAAAAGACAACCTTCAAATGATGGATGCAAAACTTCGAAGGTGCAACGCAATTTTGATGGAGGAAATAAATCAGCCAAGAAAAGAGGAAAACAAAACGTGGAAAGGGAAAAATCAAACAGCAGTCGAAAACAAAAAAGAAAGAAGAAAAAGAAAACGAGCCACATCACCAAGCATCACGCAGGTATGCGTCCTTCTCCCTCTAGAGAGAGAGAGAGAGAGAAAGTTCACTACTCTGTTCAAAGTCAATAATTAATCCGGTGGAGTCCTTCGGACACAGTGTTTTTGTTGTAGTGATAGAGACTTCTGTTCTGGGGGGAGGGGGGGGGGGGGTCACCGTGTGAACTCATGGCTCATAGACCGCTCACTAGCACATTCTGAACCCTCCTTTTTCACACGCGAGAAGCTTAGACATACACTTTGCCGAACATTGCTCGGAAGGCTGTGATACTTTGTATTTTCAATGCAGTATAGCTTTTCTTTTTTTTTAGATGTACAAGCATGGAAATGTAGGCTGCGTCAGCGGCGGATATCCGGAAATTCCGATTTCGCTACTCAATGGAAAATAAAGAAGGAAAAGAAAAACTTAAATATCAGCTGTAATGTCCTTGCGAGTGCATTATGTCATCTGTGCAAGCATTTTTTCATCTTGGACAGCATCCCGACCTCGTGTGCGTGTTGGTACTCAATACGCGTCTATTTTTCCGGTTTCAGTATAGTGCGCGGGGAAATGTGCCCTACCTTTTGACCACTTATGTTTCAGTGTCCCTATAGGACTATATATGGAGTACATTTACTCTCTTTAGCTAATTCCACTCTAAATTTTCGGAACTGGCGGCGTTTCTTCTATCATTGAGTATTTTTGGTGTTTTTGTTGCTACTATGTGAAAGGAGTAGCCGTCTACACCATAGAGGTTGCTAAATGTCTTCCTTTTATTTTTGTTTCACTGAAGGAAGATATTATCGGGACCACACAGTGTGCACACGAAACATCTAAAGGCTTTCGAATCGACAAGAAAGTCGAAACGCCACACGTGTGCGTGGGTATATGCGCCCCTACATTCCAAAGGTGCAACGCGTCGATGATTGGTGCTCGTTTTTTTTTTCTTTGCAGTTGAAATGTTGGCCTCCTTCGCTCCAACTCCTCTCCTTTCCAAAAGTTTTACTCATTCACTTGTGCGCAATAAAATTAATTACTTTTTTTATTCTGTTTGTCCCGCGTCATGCACTCTTACTACATTTCTCTATAATATGTACGACCAGCCCAAGTTAGCCTTCTACCGACGCTAATAATTTGTTTTTATTTTTTTGTTTTCCACAATTTTTCTAAAAACCTTGGCAGCCAAAAAAGAAAAGAATGCTTCTCCCTGTTAGATGAATCCACAAACTTTCTTTTGAATAATTTTATTTAGAGTCTCAGTGCTTTTGTTTTAGAAAATTGGGCTCTTGTAATAAACCACGTTTAAGATCTGCTAACTGTGTGCTAACCATGCACGTTATCCAATGCATACAATAAACGTTAACGTTGGCGGCCCGCCTGCCTTTATCGATACGTGTTCGTTAGTCGGCCCATGCGGCCGTACATTTCCTGCGTATAGTTAAGCGTATCTATTGTTTATAACTCGTCTGGCCGATTTCGATAACTCCTGGGGGATAATTGGTTTTTTACTGGTAGGGAAGTACGCATAAATATTCACTGACCCCCGGTATCCTTGATTAACCATCAGGATTTTAATTACTTTACTTACCGTATATAAGTGCGACATGCACATCGCGAATCGATGTACATATAGCAAGTTGCGTGGTGTTACATAAATAATCAGTGTAACGGACCAATATGCATGCCAGCTTTATGACGCCTCACCGATAGAGACTACAACGCAAATGACGATACAGTGAATACCTAGCACCATGCATCTATTATCCGCGAAACAGACAACATCCGAACCGGCACTGCATTGGCCACTTAAAAGCTGTGAGATAGTTGCGTGCTGGAGTTAAACCCAGGTGGCCTCTTTTGCGTACACTAAGCCAGAGACGCATGATTGCGGTCAAACATGTCAATATCCATGGTGTATGCAGATGTAACCAAGCGCGATATGGCCGGCCGACAAGAAGTTAAATTGGATTCAGCATTTTACGAGCAATTTACCGAAGGCGCTTCGAGGCCCACCTTATCAGTAAAATATATGTCGAGTGCTCAGTGTAAAGCCGAACTACTTTACTGTTTATCAACTGCCCTATACCTGCGCCCATTATATCAGTGTGCACTGACCGATGTTTATTCATTGTGGCCCCATCGCTAGCTCCGCACACATTCTTGTGCGTTTCGCTCGTGCAAATTGCATAAAAAATTGCGTCTTGTAAGGCATCACGTTCCCATGTGAGCACGCTGAAAAACAAATGACGAAGTCATTTTGCATGCACACGGAGCCTTTGGCTTGCGCCGGGCAATCCTCGCAGGCTACGAACAAAGAACTATAGCCACTTATTCTTCCTTATTGTTGCTACTCTATATTTCGTAATCATTTGTTATGATCGTTACGTTTAATTCCAGTGTTTCGGCCTTTTGCTTCAACTTAAATATTGTCAGAAAATGTGGCGTGTACTGCTTCACACATGTGACGCTGTCAGTTTTATTGTTTGCTTGTAACGAGGCCGTGGCGTAAGAAAAAAACCGCGCCTTTATATATTATTTTTTTCTTTGCTTTGTTTGGTTTGTTTCTTGTGTGACGTTATTTTCAATGGCGCGACGAATATGATAATGTGATTGTACTATCTAAAGAACAATAGATGTTGTAGTAAATCTACTTTTATTTCGGAGTTATGAGAAAAACGTGAAGTAAACTGATAAATAAATTTTTGAGTAGGAAAAAAATTAGCAGTCTTCTCTGTGCGTGACCAACAGCATGTAATGATTTACAGTAGGGGTTTTTCACTTCCTCGCGACTATAGTTTCATTTGAAGCCGTGACCTCGGGCTTAGCAGCGCCACCCCAAAGCCACCACGCCACCTCGGCGGGGAATTCTTGAATCTGTTCGCTCAGTCCTTTGTTGCTTCTGTTTGACAATATATACGGCTACGTGAAAGGACACGACGTCCAAATCAATGTTTGCCATATCTCGATCTCGTCTTCACATTTGGTACGTGTGGTTATAGTGCCAATACATAGCAGTCATAGACGAATTCCCATTATTGCGGCGCCATTGACCATGTCTCACCTAATACTTCGGTTCTCTTCAGATCAGTGAATTAAAGTACGAAGTTTTAATCCCGGTAAGCTCTTGTGTGGCAGTTCACCATGCGAGAACTGAATATTGATTTCTCTTTGTTTTCAGTTCCAGCGTCCGCCTTGAGCGAAACACTTACGGCGTCTACGGCGAAGGGGTCATTTTCGCGAAAGCCTCACTTCTTATGCACCTGCACTGGCCAGTAGAAATGAAGAAAAAAGCATTCGACATCTTAGTTACATCATTTACAGACCTTTTAACCTTTTTTATATCCCCATTCTTTCTTTTTTCGTTTATGTAGGGGAATCCCTATGTAGAAGGTTTCACTTGACAGTATCCCCTTAACGCAGATAATAAAGAAAGTAAAGCTTAAGCTCGGCGTCAGCCGTCACTTTCGATTGCAATTTATTTCACATTTATTATTATTAAAAAAAGACAGCCTGATTAGAAATCGCCCATGTCTATAACGTTACGATTGGACGTTGCCGCAATACCTAGGTGTCGGAGACAGCGGCATTTAGTTTTTGCGTTTGTTTTGCTATAAGTAGCTTTACTGCTGTCTATGCAGGTGTTAACTGAACAGCGTCCCAAATGCTCGTCGGCCCATAGCGGGGGTGAGGGCGCTTTTGTGCTTCATGAGGATGACTGGCCTGTGCAGTCACCCTTGTCTGTGCAGTGTTCTGCAGGCGCTTACACACATTCACCTCGTATTGCCACTTCTTTTTCTCTCTCTCTCTCTCTCTCTGATCTTTCTATTCGCCTGTTCCCCTCCCCCAACGCAGTGTAGCTACCCCGACGATTTTGTAGTCGGTATTCCGGCGTCTTTTCTTTATTTTACGTTTCTCTCAGTCTGTCCGCTCTATTTGTCATATTGACATGTCAGAACTAGAAACCACTTAGCTTAACTATTCCTCCTTATTGTTTCTTCAAGTCTGTTTATCCTGCCTTTGAATGCCGGTGTTACGCATATGGCGCGAACGCAAAAGCCGTATATTTAAAGAGAAGTTGCGAACATGTCACATTGGCGACAATAGGAGCATGGTGATTCAGGGAAAACCTTTTACGCCGAAACCTGCGAGTGACTGCCAGGGCCGAACAACTTGCTTGAAGGCACACGGGTGTGGTATGTTGACACAACCTAAATCTACTGCTGCCGTGCCCCAACTTGCAGTCCCATTCATCATAAGTGCATTTATAGGTCCTTTTCTTTTGCTTAACAGTGGACGCGAATTCATATGCGGCCATTGGAGATACGAGGAAGGGCGTGCTTATTCTCCTCCTCCCCAGCCCCTTCTTTTTTATACCTTTTTGCTTTCCTGGGAGAATTATTGAGGCCCTGAAAAGGGGAGTGCATGTGCCCGCGGCGGACAGCACCCAAAGACTATGCGCAGCACCCAACGGCATGCAACTTGTGTCGCAACCACGTTCTAAATAAAGAGTGGTCTTTTAATGTTACGCACACCGGCTGCAGCTGAACACTAATGAGTTCGGCCGCGCCTCATCTATTTATGACAACAGCAAAGCCGACGAAATGACCGAAGGCTGTACATAGTTGAGCAGTATTTACCTTATCGCGACACTATAGCGACAGTTGTCACTTGAGCGAGAGGAAATGAACCACGCTCACTGGCTCTAGGAATCGAGTTCGACAATTCATCACAGTTAAATGACCGATTGGTGCGGTCAGTGCGCCGTGAACGTGGAGACCGTTGAGCTGACACGGACTTACGCTGAAGTATACGCAAGTGTGAAACTTTGAAGCTCAGTCGGCAGAAAGTCAAGAGCTTTCAGTGTTGCCAGTCGGCTCTGTTCATTCCTTGCTTTGTTTTGATGTCTAACTTACGGGCTGCTGACCAGTGCCCTCTACTTCGCCTGGAATATAACTTGGTATAAAATATGGGGCCTTGATGAAACAACCAAATAACAATTGTGAGCTATAGGGAACAGATATATCTAGCCACAATTCTGGAATTTTGCCAGATCACAGCAGCGGCCAATACAAACGTACTCACACAAACACAAAGTACACGTACGTGCACCCATACGCTACAATCCTGACAAGCAATGGGGACCGCTCAACAACTGAAAACGTCCGAGCCTTGGCCACAGACAAGACGGCGTGAACGTGTGCTATCGACGCTACGTGTTGCTCTGAGCAATAACGGAGAAGCAAGAACCTTTAGCTCAGTGCGAAATAGGCTAGAAAGATCCGCAGAGGGGTCCCTTTCTTTAACGCAGAGCTCTCTCTCTCTTTCTCCCTCCCCTTTTTATCACCACCCCAGTAAATATAAACAGTTTTTATCTGCAAGTAGATATATTTGAGTCAAGTTTATGCATGGTGTGTTAGTGCCACCGCATGCATACGCACACACGCACACACACGCACACATACTCACACACGCACACGCGCACGTACACACACAGACACATACACACACAGACGCATATGTGTGTTTCGACATCCATCCGTTCATTTTGGCAGATAACTGCTGGCCACCTGGCACCGGAAGAGAAAAAATCGGTGCCTACGCCAGCCGCCGACCCCTGCGGCAGCCCCGTGCGAAACTGGGAATTGTTCCCTTTCGTATATTGATGGCCACAGAAACCTTGGAAGGTGCATGTAATTATTATGCGCATTTACGTCGTGGTCGTTTGCAGAGAGAGGCGTGCGTATGTTCCCCTTGATGGTATAATAGGAACGAGCCGAGCCAAGGGTGAAGAAAGGGTAAAAAAAAATAGAGAGATAGATATCGGTGAGGGAATAACGGGAGAGGGACGAGAAGCCAGGTCAGGTTGTTCTGTTGCGCTGATGGCGTTAATGTCTTCTCTTCGATAGCAATAAACGCCGTGGTCATCAGAAGGCGCCCGCGCGAGCTCCACGCGTGAAGCACGATGGCTCAATGACGTCGATGTGACAGCAGCGCTAATATACGGGGCCGCAGCGTTGGAAACGAGCAGACGCGTTCTGGGCAACAACGGCAGGCGAAGCACTGCTATCGCAGACGACCTGACTTCTCCGTCTACAGAAATTAACCACGTAACCTTCAAAGAAGTGAAGCTCGTTCGTGGCCAAACTGCCATACTGATGATGAAGACACATTGAGCACTCACAGGGCATTCTCGAAGGTTCATTGTCTTTATGGAGGGGAAACTTGTTCTCACCAGCGTGTCGAAGGCGCAAATGAGCTTCATTCTGGCGTGCGAGAAGTTCCTCGGTGGCTTCCATGAAGTTTGGCAATTTACACCGAGATGACAGCGCGCCAAAAGAATATTTAACCCGTTGATGCGTCTCGCAGTAACGCAGCTCAATACTGACCCGCCTCCGTTGATCAATGGCTGAAGCGTTCTGCTTTTCAGCACGTATGCAAGGGTTCGATTCCTAGCCGCACCAACCGGATTTTGCTGGTGGCGAAATATTTTTCCTCTTTCATTATTGACCCTTACGGTGCATTGGTACAAGTATAGCATACCGCTTTCGCCCAGCTACAGCTTTTAACAGCTACGCTCCAACAATAACTATGTAGTTCACTTCTCCGAGCCTCCAGGCATCGAACTCGAAAACGCAGTCCCCCTGTTGCAACAAATGTTTCTCTCGGGTTGCGCCACTCGAAGTACAACTCTGTATTGAAGATTATTGACTTATCAGTAATATTTCGATCAGACACTTCCAACTGCTGCATGGTCTCTGAGAAGGAGCAAGCCAAATATACTGTTCCGTGCTCTTTACATGTTCGGGCTCTGCCTTTTTGATTGTTATGGAAGAAAAAAAAGTCAAGTTATGATCTCTCCTGCAATACGAAGGGCGCCCACGCAAGGTGGCGCAGCATTGTTTTAGCTTCGTGTTCTCAGGGAACATTGGTTAACGAACAACGAAAGGCCAGATGGTGGCAATCATCACAGAAAAAAATCAAGAAATAAATAAAGAAAGAATAATACGTAAAGGTTGTTGTCTATGTCCATCGACGGAAACATGCGCATAGAATAGCGATCCCAAACAGAGTCCACTTAAAAATCAGAGCACATAATCTGAAATTGCGAGAAAGCACACAAGCCTTCTAGGATTGAAGTTTACTAAGAGGAAGTTAAGGACAGAATCTTTTCATTGATGCACACCAAGATACAGCAGAGTAACGGAAAAATCAGGATGACTTCTTTGAACTTCCTGGATCACAATCATCAAAGGACCACAAAATCGAAACAGATACTTGCTCATAAAAAGGTCACGGTGCCAGTCGCGCTCCTTGTTATAGCTATAGAGAATTTTTCCACCACACTTTTACATTTCCGTGACTTTTTACAGGAATACAGGCAAGTGTTTCGCCGCCTCGCCATGATGCTCGGAGCCACTTCTGTTGTGCCGGTGACATTGACCTTGAACACAGTAGTTCATGCAACTAATGCCCTCAAGTTTACGCCTCTTCACTGGGAAAAAGCGCACTCAATGTTTTATATTAAGCGTACATGGTCCTATGTATAAGTGCACGTTCGAAATGTGCTTAATAGTTCAGGGCGCACTGGAGGAAATTTTATAATTTACCACAACGTCCTATAATAAAGCCCACATGCTTCTCATTTTGCCGACACTTCACCCTTGAAAGCCCCAACATTTGCTCGAAGTTTCATTTTTCTGGTTACAAATGGTTCCGTCACAAATATTGTTCTCTGGGTTTTCGCGGCTGTCTTGAGCGGATGTTTTCAATGCATGGCCTGCGTAAACAACTGGAACTGGCATTCTTTACCGTAGCCAGTCATAATACCAGCTGCGTTGCAATCAGTCAGGTAACGCACATGAAACGTTGTGTGAGCAAACTATTGTTTGCATCACAAACGCTCAATTGCCTTTACCTACTGTGAAGCCATTTGAATTTCTACAGCCGCTTACCAGTTCCCGATCTTTCTATTTGTTTGTTTGTTTCTATTTTCCGTGCCCTGACTACCCGCTTCTTTGCAGCTTCCTCAGCCCGACGAGCAATAAACGATGTCATACATCAAACCACCACGTCGCCTGGTCACTGAAACACTTGTGCTTCGTTTAACTTTGATTCGTTGCGCCAAGTTCTCCCTCACAGCCATGCCCACAACGAGCTCCGTCAGCGCATAAGTCACTGATTTCTATCCTTAATGAAAAGCTTTTGATTGCGCGGCGCACTTTCAGGCCTTGCTTGTGAACGTAAGCATTTGCGAAATTTTAGTCAAATATTTTTATTCCTGTGCACAAAGCGATTACAGAGAGTGAGGACACACATGACCTTTACGCAGCCATTGGCTGTAAAGAATTATTACAAAATTAGTAGTTATTGGTGCTGCTTCTATTTACCACAACCGCCTGTCTGAAAGTATCGGGCTGCCGTCCAGACTTCCCTACTTTATGAGCACGCATTTCCGCTTCTCACATCGGTTATTCTGACCGTAGCCGCCATTCTGAATCGTTAATGGAGTTGTGGACACTGGGCACGGGATGAACGCGCGTCGCAGATATGGTAGGATATCGTTTCCCACCTGCAGCAAGCTGTTTTTTCATCCACTCTCATTTTTATTAATTTATCGTTTCTTTATTTCGTTTATTAAGCACAGGTAATTTCACGTATGTTGTCGTTGGTGTCACTGTTTGTTGGCTTCTTATTATATGATTAATAAAAATCGGGCCCCTCGGTTAACCCCCTTTTTTCTCGTCATAACACAGTGTTATTATAAATAAACACTGTATAGTGCCATCTTCAAGTCCCAGAAAATTGATCATTTGTGTGTTAGTTCGTCATTTGTGTGTTAGCCTAGTGCGACTCGAAGCGCTGCGAGTTCTGCTGCCGTAGACCTTTACAAGTGAGATGTCTTCAACTTGATAGTGGTGGCTTTGGCTGGAATGACCGCAGCTGCAGTAGATCTCTTCGGCAGGACGGAGCCGTCGGTGCATATGTGGGTGTAATGCTGGTACTTCTCTTTTGATAGGAGTAAGGTAAGTTGTCTAAGAGCTGGGGATGACATATCTGCCTTTTTTTCCGGTCACCAGGTATTGTCTCATTGATATTTTGTAGAATTAGGCACCAAGGAGGAGTCGAACGTCTCGCGGCAGGTGGGAAGCAAGATGGTATACTTACGATGTGCGGATATCGTTCGGTAGAATGAGGCGCGTGGTCTTACCGCAGGTAGAGCGGATAGATGGTGGCAAGAAGTGCGCGCAAAGGGCCTTACGTGCACTCTTAGAGCTTCAACTGTGATGTGGGTCTTGATGAGGTGGTCTCTGGCGATTGTAATAGTTTGACGCACTTCGAGGAAGGCCTAGACAAAACCTGAGTGCCCCAGCCTGAATGCTTTGAATAGTACGTAGGCCACACGGCGCGGTCCACTTAAACATTTGATATTTGAAATCGCAGAGGCCATACGCCACCTGACTGAGAAAGAACAAGGAATAGTTTTTCAATAGCTACCAAATCATTATGGTATCACCGGTGATGAACGTGCCGATCAAGCTGTTCAGCACATGCAGAAGGCAACCGCCTATCGATCCCGCTGTCTATAGGACAGATGCTCCAAGGATGCGCCTCTTACTTGCACACCAA